>NW_024103856.1:0-15128 GCF_003945595.2 Pipra filicauda | reverse complement strand
TTTGAGCTTTTGCCCATTTCATTTGCAGGGGTGGTCTTGGGAGCAGCTGAAGAGAGAGGAGCCCTGTAGGTGAGTTGGGGAGGCAGCAGGAGGAGCGGGGATGCACTGCAGCTTTAGAGATGCCCTCTAATTTTGTCTCTCGCTCCCTCCGGTATCCCAGAAGATGACAGCACGTTGTCCAAGTCTGGTCAGAGCCAGCGACCCGAGGCCCTGCCTCGGTGAGAGTGAGTAGAGGGATCATGGGGTCTGGGGCCATGTGCCACACTATTCAGATATGGTGTCTGGTTTTCTTTCTCGCAGTTGACTCCGCGTAGTCTGACGATGGCAGGAACCTCTGAGGCAGCCCAGGTGCCCTTCATCTGAATTCAAAGTGGATGGATTGGATCCCTGCTCTCGGAAAGATACGTGCAGGCAAAGAACCCAGCCGGGTGGGAGTGGGTGCACAGTTCTGTGCTGGCCTGGAGGGATTCTTGCAATTATTCCGGTGCAGGGGGTATTCTGTGAAGGTATTTGGACGCATCAAGGAAGGGGCTTACTTTTATTCATGGATCCTGTGTGCAGGGCAGAGAGTTTGGTGTGGTCACGTCTGTTCTCTCGTGCGTGTTTGTGTCCATGGTGTGTGCTGTGTTGTCCACAGGTGTGGTGTGTCTCACTTGGGTCAACCTGGAACTGCTCTGCCCTGCTCACTGTTGATCAGGTGTGGCTGGGAATTGGTCGGAGTCTGACGTCAACCATTGTCAGTTCCTTAGACAGGTGGAGCGAGGCTGTTCCAGCTGTGAGCCGGTATGGTCTTGTGATGCCCTGCTTGGGTGTATAGAGTCCTGGCTAGGTGGAGTAGGAAGCAGTGTCTAGGGTTTAGAGGTTTTTGGCTTTCCCTGTGAGCAATCCCTAAATGTTTGAGAGCTGAGTGTTTGAGCATTTGCCCATTTCATTTGCAGGGGTGGTCTTGGGAGCAGCTGAAGAGAGAGGAGCCCTGTAGGTGAGTTGGGGAGGCAGCAGGAGGAGCGGGGATCCACTGCAGCTTTAGAGATGCCTTCTAAGTTTGTGTCTCACTCCCTCAGGTATCCTGGAACGTGACATCCACAGTGTCCGACTCCGGTCAGGGCCTGGGTGCTGGTGAGTAGGGGGATCACTGGGGTTTGAGCCCCATGCCACCCAACTCACGTCTTGCTTATGGTTTTCTTTCTCGCAGTTGGCTCCTAGTAGTCTGACGATGGCAGGAACCTCTGAGGCAGCCCAGGTGCCCCTCCTCTGCATCAAAGCTGGATTGGCATCCCCTGCTCTCGGAAAGATAAGTGCAGGGCAAAGACCCAGCGAGGGGTTGGGAGTGGGTGCAAGTCTGTGCCTGGCCTGGAGGGATTTTTGCAATTATTCCGGTGCAGGGGGTATCCTGTGACAGGTTATTTGGACGCATCAAAGGAAGGGCTTACTTTTTATCATTGGATTCCTGTGTGCAGGGCAGAGCAGTTCTGGTGTGTGTCACGTCTTTTCTCTCGTGCGTGTTTTGTGTCACATGGTGTGTGTGGTCACAGGTGTGGGGTGTCTCACTTGGGGTCAACCTGGAACTGCTCTGCCCTGCTCCGTGGATCAGTGTGTGGCTGGAATATGGCTTGGAGTCTAACGTCAACATGTCAGTTCCCTTAGACAGTGGAGCCGATGGCTGTCCAGTCTGTGAGCAGAATGGTCTTGTGATGCCCTGCTTGGGTGTATAGAGTCCTGGCTAGGTGGAGTAGGAAGCAGTGTCTAGGGTTTAGAGGTTTTTGGCTTTCCCTGTGAGCAATCCCTAAATGTTTGAGAGCTGAGTGTTTGAGCTTTTGCCCATTTCATTTGCAGGGGTGGTCTTGGGAGCAGCTGAAGAGTGAGGAGCCCTGTAGGTGAGTTGGGGAGGCAGCAGGAGGAGCGGGGATGCACTGCAGCTTTAGAGATGCCCTCTAATTTTGTCTCTCGCTCCCTCAGGTATCCCAGGAGATGACAGCACATTGTCCAAGTCTGGTCAGAGCCAGCGACCCGAGGCCCTGCCTCGGTGAGAGTGAGTAGAGGGATCATGGGGTCTGGGGCCATGTGCCACACTATTCAGATACGGTGTCTGGTTTTCTTTCTCGCAGTTGACTCCGAGTAGTCTGACGATGGCAGGAACCTCTGAGGCAGCCCAGGTGCCCCTCCTTTGCATCAAAGCTGGATTGGCATCCCCTGCTCTCGGAAAGATAAGTGCAGGGCAAAGACCCAGCCAGGGGTTGGGAGTGGGTGCAAGTCTGTGCCTGGCCTGGATGGTTTTTTGCAATTATTCTGGTGCAGGGGGTATCCTGTGACAGGTTATTTGGATGCATCAAAGGAAGGACTTACTTTTTATCATTGGATTCCTGTGTGCAGGGCAGAGCAGTTCTGGTGTGTGTCACGTCTTTTCTCTCGTGCGTGTTTTGTGTCACATGGTGTGTGTGGTCACAGGTGTGGGGTGTGTCACTTGGGGTCAACCTGGAACTGCTCTGTCCCGCTCCCTGGATCAGTGTGTGGCTGGAATATGGCTCGGAGTCTGACATCAACATGTCAGTTCCCTTAGACAGTGGAGCCGATGGCTGTCCAGTCTGTGAGCAGGATGGACTTGTGATGCCCTGCTTGGGTGTATAGGGTCGCGACTGGGTAGAGTAGGAAGCAGTGTCTAGGGTTTAGAGGTTTTTGGCTTTCCTTGTGAGCAATCCCTAAATGTTTGAGAGCTGAGTGTTTGAGCTTTTGCCCATTTCATTTGCAGGGGCGGTCTTGGGAGCAGCTGAAGAGAGAGGAGCCCTGTAGGTGAGTTGGGGAGGCAGCAGGAGGAGCGGGGATGCACTGCAGCTTTAGAGATGCCCTCTAATTTTGTCTCTCACTCACTCAGGTATCCTGGGAGGTGACATCCACAGTGTCCGACTCCGGTCAGGGCCTGGGTGCTGGTCAGTAGGGGGATCACTGGGGTTTGAGCCCCATGCCACACAGCTCACGTCTTGCTTATGGTTTTCTTTCTCGCAGTTGGCTCCGAGTAGTCTGACGATGGCAGGAACCTCTGAGGCAGCCCAGGTGCCCCTCCTCTGCATCAAAGCTGGATTGGCATCCCCTGCTCTCGGAAAGATAAGTGCAGGGCAAAGACCCAGCCAGGGGTTGGGAGTGGGTGCAAGTCTGTGCCTGGCCTGGAGGGATTTTTGCAATTATTCTGGTGCAGGGGGTATCCTGTGACAGGTTATTTGGACGCATCAAAGGAAGGGCTTACTTTTTATCATTGGATTCCTGTGTGCAGGGCAGAGCAGTTCTGGTGTGTGTCACGTCTTTTCTCTCGTGCGTGTTTTGTGTCACATGGTGTGTGTGGTCACAGGTGTGGGGTGTCTCACTTGGGGTCAACCTGGAACTGCTCTGCCCTGCTCCGTGGATCAGTGTGTGGCTGGAATATGGCTCGGAGTCTGACGTCAACATGTCAGTTCCCTTAGACAGTGGAGCCGATGGCTGTCCAGTCTGTGAGCAGGATGGTCTTGTGATGCCCTGCTTGGGTGTATAGAGTCCTGGCTAGGTGGAGTAGGAAGCAGTGTCTAGGGTTTAGAGGTTTTTGGCTTTCCTTGTGAGCAATCCCTAAATGTTTGAGAGCTGAGTGTTTGAGCTTTTGCCCATTTCATTTGCAGGGGCGGTCTTGGGAGCAGCTGAAGAGAGAGGAGCCTTGTAGGTGAGTTGGGGAGGCAGCAGGAGGAGCGGGGATCCGCTGCAGCTTTAGAGATGCCTTCTAAGTTTGTGTCTCGCTCACTCAGGTATCCTGGAAGGTGAGAACCACAGTGTCCGTCTCCGGTCAGTATCTCGGTGCCGGTTAGTAGGGGGATCACTGGGGTTCGAGCTCCGTGCCACACAACTCACGTATCGCTTATGGTTTTATTTCTCGTTATTGAGTCGGAGTACTCCCGTGACCGCAGGAACCACCTCACCATGGGCGACTGAACCAGATTGGTTGTCTTGAGCTGCCCTCGTCTGCAATCTCCACGATTTAAAAGGATGAGCAACCAGGCACTGAGCTTTAGTGATGGCAGGTGCCATCCGGGTAACTTTTGGGAGCATCCGGGCATTGGAGGTGAGTCGGGGAGGCAGCATGAGAAGTGGGGATGCACTGCAGCTTTAGAAATGCCCTCCAATTTTGTCTTGCTTTTATTTCTCTTAGTCTCTTTTCCTTATTTTAATTCTCTTAGTCTCATATTCTGCTTTTATTTCTCTTAGGCTCTTCTCCTGCTATTAATTCCCATAGTCTCTTCTCCTGATATTAATTCTCTAAGGCTCTTCTCCTGATTTTAATGCTCTTAATCTCTTCTCTTGCTTTTAATTCTCTTACTCTCTTCTCTCTCTTTTTATTTCTCTTAGTCTCTTTTCCTGGTTGTAATTTTCCTTGGCTCTTCTCCTGATTTTAGTTCTCTTAGGCTCTTCTCCTGATTTTAATTCTTTTTGGCTCTTCTCCTGATTTTAGTTCTCTTAGGCTCTTCTCCTGATTTTAATTCTTTTAGGTTCTTCTCCTGATTTTAATTCTTTTAGACTCTTCTCCTGATTTTATTTCTCTTAGGCTCTTCTCCTGATTTTAATTTTCTTAGATTCTTCTTCTGATTTTATTTCTCTTAGGCTCTTCTCCTGATTTTATTTCTCTTAGGCTCTTCTCCTGATTTTAATTTTCTTAGGCTCTTCTCCTGATTTTTATTTTTTTAGGCTCTTTTCATGATTTTAATTCGTTAAGGCTCTTTTCCTGATTTGATTTCTCTTAGGCTCTTCTTCTGATTTTAATTCTATTAGGCTCTTCTCCTGACTTTAATTCTATTAGGCTCTTCTCCTGGTTTTAATTCTTTTAGGATCTTCTCCTGGTTTTATTTCTGTTAGGCTTATCTCCTGATTTTAATTTTCTTAGGCTCTTCTCCTGATTTTAATTTTTCTTAGGCTCTTCTCCTGATTTTAATTTTTCTTAGGCTCTTCTCCTGATTTTAATTTTCTTAGGTTCTTCTCCTGATTTTATTTCTCTTAGCCTCTTCTCCTGATTTTAATTTTTTTAGGCTCTTTTCCTGATTTTAATTTGTTAAGGCTCTTTTCCTGATTTTATTTCTCTTAGGCTCTTCTGATTTTAATTTTTTAGACTTTTCTCTTGATTTTAAATTCTATTAGGCTCTTTTCCTGATTTTAATACTCTTAGGCTCTTCTCCTGGTTTTATTTCTGTTAGGCTTATCTCCTGATTTTAATTTTTTTAGGCTCTTTTCCTGATTTTAATTTTTTTAGACTCTTCTCCTGTTTTTAATTTCTTTAGGCTCTTCTCCTGATTTTAATTTTCTTGGGTTCTTTTCCTGATTTTAATTCTTTTAGGCTCTTCTCCTGATTTTATTTCTCTTAGGCTCTTCTCCTGGTTTTAGTTCTCTTAGACTCTTCTCCTGGTTTTATTTCTGTTAGGCTTATCTCCTGATTTTAATTGTCTTAAGCTCTTCTCCTGATTGTAATTTTTTTATGGTCTTCTCCTGATTTTAATTTTCTTAGGCTCTTCTCCTGATTTTAATTTTCTTAGGCTCTTCTCCTGATTTTAATTCTTTTAGGCTCTTCTCCTGATTTTAATTCTTTTAGGCTCTTCTCCTGATTTTAATTCTTTTAGGCTCTTCTCCTGATTTTTTTTTAGACTCTCTTCCTGATTTTAATTTTTTTATGCTCTTTTCCTGATTTTAATTTTTTTAGGCTCTTCTCCTGATTTTAATTTTTTTAGGCTCTTCTCCTCACTTTATTTTTTTTAGGCTCTTCTCCTCATTTTAATTGTCTTAGGCTGTAATCCTGATTTTAATTTTTTTAGACTCTTCTCCTGTTTTTAATTTCTTTAGGCTCTTCTCCTGATTTTAATTGTCTTAGGCTCTTCTCCTGATTTTGATTGTCTTAGGCTCTTCTCCTGATTTTAATACTCTTAAGCTCTTCTCCTGATTTTAATTTTCTTAGGCTGTTCTTCTGATTGTAATTTTTTTATGACCTTCTCGTGATTTTATTTCTCTTAGCCTCTTCTCCTGATTTTAATTTTTTTAGGCTCTTTTCCTGATTTTAATTTGTTAAGGCTCTTTTCCTGATTTTATTTCTCTTAGGCTCTTCTGATTTTAATTTTTTAGACTTTTCTCTTGATTTTAAATTCTATTAGGCTCTTTTCCTGATTTTAATACTCTTAGGCTCTTCTCCTGGTTTTATTTCTCTTAGGCTCTTCTCCTGATTTTAATATTTTAGGCTCTTTTCCTGACTTTAATTTTCTTAAACTCTCCTCCTGATTTTATTCCTCTTAGGCTCTTCTCCAAATTTTAATTTTTTTTAGACTCTTCTCCTGTTTTTAATTTTTTTAGGCCCTTCTCCTCATTGTAATTTTTTAGGCTTATCTCCTGATTTTATTTTTCTTAGGCTCTTCTCCTGACTTTCATTTTTTTAGGCTCTTCTCCTGATTTTAATTGTCTTAGGCTCCTCTCCTGATTGTAATTTTTTTATGATGGTCTCCTGATTTTAATTTTTTTAGACTCTTCTCCCGATTTTAATTTTTTTAGGCTGTTCTCCTGATTTTGATTTTTTAGGCTCTTCTCCTGATTTTAATTTTTTTACGCTCTTCTCCTGATTTTAATTCTTTTAGGCTCTTCTCCTTATTTTTTTAGACTCTCTTCCTGATTTTAATTTTTTTAGGCTCTTTTCCTGATTTTAATTTTTGTAGGCTCTTCTCCTGATTTTAATTTTTTTAGGCTCTTCTCCTCACTTTATTTTTTTTAGGCTCTTCTCCTCATTTTAATTGTCTTAGGCTGTAATCCTGATTTTAATTTTTTTAGACTTTTCTCCTGTTTTTAATTTCTTTAGGCTCTTCTCCTGATTTTAATTTTCTTAGGCTCTTTTCCGGTTTTTTAATTCTATTTGGCTCTTCTCCTGATTTTATTTCTCTTAGACTCTTCTCCTGTTTTTAATTTTTTTTATCCTATCTCCTGGTTTTATTTCTCTTAGGCTCTTCTCCTGATTTTAATTTTCTTTGACTCTTCTCCTAAATTTTAGTTTTTTTAGGCTTACCTCCTGATTTTATTTCTCTTAGGCTCTTCTCCTGATTTTAATTTTTTTAGGCTCTTTTCCTGATTTTATTTCTCTTAGGCTCTTCTCCTGATTTTAATTTTCTTTGGCTCTTCACCTGATTTTATTTCTCTTACGCTCTTCTCCTGATTTTAATTTTTTTTAGACTCTTCTCCTGTTTTTAATTTTTTTAGGCTCTTCTCTAGATTGTAATTTTTTTAGGCTTATCTCCTCATTTTATTTTCCTTAGGCTCTTCTCCTGATTATAATTTTTTTAGGCTCTTCTCCTGATTTTAATATTTTAGGCTCTTCTCTTGATTTTAATTGTCTTAGGCTCCTCTCCTGATTGTAATTTTTTTATGGTCTTCTCCTGATTTTAATTTTTTTAGACTCTTCTCCTGATTTTAATTCTTTTAGGATCTTCTCCTGATTTTTTTAGGCTCTCTTCCTGATTTTAATTTTTTTGGGCTCTTCTCCTGATTTTAATATTTTTAGGCTCTTTTCCTGATTTTAATTTTTTTAGTCTCTTTTCCTGATTTTCAGTTTGTTGGGCTCTTCCCCTGATTTTAATTTTTTCAGGCTCCTCTCCTGATTTTAATTTTTTTAGGCTCCTCTCCTGATTTTAATTTTTTTTTTTGGCTTCTCTCCTAATTTTAATTTTTTTAGTCTCCTCTCCTGATTTTTATTTTTTTAGGCTCCTCTCCTAATTTTCATTTTTTTAGTCTCCTCTCCTGATTTTTTATTTTTTTAGACTCCTCTCCTGATTTTAATTTTTTCAGGCTCCTCTCCTGATTCTGATTTTTTTTAGTCTCTTCTCCTGATTTTAATTTTTTTAGTCTCCACTCTTGATTTTTATTTTCTTCGTCTCCTCTCTTGATTTTTATTTTTTTACTCTCTTTTCCTGATTTTAATTTTTTTTAGACTCTTTTCCTGATTTTCATTTTTTTAGGCTCCTTTCCTGATTTTAATTTTTTTTGTCTCCTCTCCTGATTTTTATTTTGTTAGGCTCTCCTCCTGATTTTCATTTTTTTAGGCTCCTCTCCTGATTTTCTTTTTTTTAGGCTCTTCTCCTGATTTTCATTTTTTTAAGCTCATCTCCTGATTTTCATTTTTTTTTAGGCTCCTCTCCTGATTTTCAATTTTTTTAGGCTCTTCATCTGATTTTAATTTTTTAGGTTCCTCTCCTGATTTTTATTCCCTTACTCTTGTCTCCTGATTTTAATTTTTTAGACTCTTTTCCTGATTTTAATTTTTTTCAGACTCTTTTCCTGATTTTCATTTTTTTAGTCTCCCCTCCTGATTTTTCTTCTCGTTGTCTCCTCTCCTGATTTTAATTTTTATAGGCTTGTTTTTTGATTTCAATTATTTTAGGCTCCTCTCCTGATTTTGATTTTTCTTTTTAGGCTCCTCTCCTGATTTTTATTTTTTTTGGTCTCCTCTGCTGATTTTAATTTTTTTAGTCTCCTCTGCTGATTTTAATTTTTTTAGTCTCTTCTCCTGATTTTAATTTTTTTAGTCTCCTCTCCTGATTTTTATTTTTTTAGTCTCTTCTCCTGATTTTAATTGTTTAGGCTCCTCTCCTGATTTTAATTTTTTTTTTTAGGCTCCTCTCTTGATTTTAATTTTTTTAGTCTCTTTTCCTGATTTTAATTTTTTTAGGCTCTTCTCCTGATTTTTATTTTTTTTCCCTCCGCTCCTGATTTTAATTTTTTTAGTCTCCTCTCCGTATTTTCATTTTTTTAGACTCCTCTCCTGATTTTAATTTTTTTAGTCTCCTCTCCTGATTTTCATTTTTTTAGTCTCCTCTCCTGATTTTAATTTTTTTGGGCTCTTCTCCTGATTTTCATTTTTTTAGGCTCCTCTCCTGATTTTCTTTTTTTTAGGCTCTTCTCCTGATTTTCATTTTTTTAGGCTCCTCTCCTGATTTTCATTTTTTTTATGCTCCTCTCCTGATTTTAATTTTTTTAGTCTCCTCTCCTGATTTTTATTCTCTTAGGCTCCTCTCCTGATTTTTATTCTCTTACTCTCGTCTCCTGATTTTTTTAGACTCTTTTCCTGATTTTAATTTTTTTAGACTCTTTTCCTGATTTTAATTTTTTTAGGCTCTTTTCCTGATTTTAATTTTTTTACTCTCTTTTCCTGATTTTAATTTTTTTAGGCTCCTCTCCTGATTTTTATTCTCTTTGTCTCCTCTCCTGATATTTATTTTTTTTAGGATCCTCTCCTGATATTCATTTTTTAGTCTCTTCTTCTGATTTTAATTTTTTAGGCTCTTCTGATTTTAATTTTTTAGGCTCCTCTCTTGATTTTAATTTTTTTAGGCTCCTCTTTTGATTTTAATTTTTTTAGTCTCTTTTCCTGATTTTTATTCTCTTAGTGTCCTCTCCTTATTTTTATTTTTTAGTCTCCTCTCCTGACTTTCATTTTTTTAGGCTCTTCTCCTGATTTTTCTTCTTATAATCTCCTCTCCTGATTTTTATTTTTTTAGGGTCTTTTCCTGATTTTAATTTTTTTAATCTCCTCTCCTGATTTTTAGTTTTTTAGACTCCTCTCCTGATTTTTCTTCTCTTAAACTCCTCTCCTGATTTTTCTTCTCTTAAACTCCTCTCCTGATTTTTATTCTCTTAGGCTCCTCTCCTGATTTTTATTTTTTTTGTCTCTTTTGCTGATTTTAATTTTTTTAGTCTCCTCTGCTGATTTTAATTTTTTTAGGCTCTTCTCTTGATTTTTATTTTCTTAGTCTCCTCTCCTGATTTTAATTTTTTTAGTTTCTTTTCCTGATTTTAATTTTGGTAGGCTCCTCTCTTGATTTTAATTTTTTTTAGGCTCCTCTCCTGATTTTAATTTTTTTAGTCTCCTCTCTTGATTTTTATTTTCTTCGTCTCCTCTCTTGATTTTAATTTTCTTCGTCTCCTCTCTTGATTTTAATTTTTTTACTCTCTTTTCCCGATTTTAATTTTTTTTAGAATCTTTTCCTTATTTTAATTTTTTTAGGCTCTTCTCCTGATTTTAATTTTTTAGGCTCCTCTCCTGATTTTTATTCTCTTACTCTCGTCTCCTGATTTTTTTAGACTCTTTCCCTGATTTTAATTTTTTTAGACTCTTTTCCTGATTTTAATTTTTTTAGGCTCTTTTCCTGATTTTAATTTTTTTAGTCTCCTCTCCTGATTTTCATTTTTTTAGGCTCCTCTCCTCATTTTAATTTTTTTTAGACTCCTCTCCTGATTTTCATTTTTTTTAGTATCCTCTCTTTATTTTAATTTTTTTAATCTCTTTTCCTGATTTTAATTTTTTTAGGCTCCTTTCCTGATTTTAATTTTTTTAGTCTCCTCTCTTGATTTTAATTTTCTTAGTCTCCTCTCTTGATTTTAATTTTTTTAGGCTCCTCTTTTGATTTTAATTTTTTTAGTCTCTTTTCCTGATTTTTATTCTCTTAGTCTCCTCTCCTTATTTTTATTTTTTAGTCTCCTCTCCTGATTTTTCTTCTCTTAATCTCCTCTCCTGATTTTTATTTTTTTAGGGTCTTTTCCTGATTTTAATTTTTTTAATCTCCTCTCCTGATTTTCAGTTTTTTAGACTCCTCTCCTGATTTTTCTTCTCTTAAACTCCTCTCCTGATTTTTATTCTCTTAGGCTCCTCTCCTGATTTTTATTTTTTTTGTCTCTTTTGCTGATTTTAATTTTTTTAGTCTCCTCTGCTGATTTTAATTTTTTTAGGCTCTTCTCTTGATTTTTATTTTCTTAGTCTCCTCTCTTGATTTTAATTTTTTTAGTTTCTTTTCCTGATTTTAATTTTTGTAGGCTCCTCTCTTGATTTTAATTTTTTTTAGGCTCCTCTCCTGATTTTAATTTTTTTAGGCTCCTCTCTTGATTTTTATTTTCTTCGGCTCCTCTCTTGATTTTTATTTTCTTCGACTCCTCTCTTGATTTTAATTTTTTTACTCTCTTTTACCGATTTTAATTTTTTTTAGAATCTTTTCCTTATTTTAATTTTTTTAGGCTCTTCTCCTGATTTTAATTTTTTAGGCTCCTCTCCTGATTTTTATTCTCTTACTCTCGTCTCCTGATTTTTTTAGACTCTTTTCCTGATTTTAATTTTTTTACTCTCTTTTCCTGATTTTAATTTTTTTTAGACTCTTTTCCTGATTTTAATTTTTTTAGACTCCTCTCCTGATTTTTATTCTCTTTGTCTCCTCTCTTGATTTTAATTTTTTTAGGATCCTCTCCTGATTTTCATTTTTTAGTCTCTTCTTCTGATTTTAATTTTTTAGGCTCTTCTGATTTTAATTTTTTAGGCTCCTCTCTTGATTTTAATTTTTTTAGGCTCCTCTTTTGATTTTAATTTTTTTAGTCTCTTTTCCTGATTTTTATTTTTTTAGGCTACTCTCCTGATTTTTATTCTTTTTGTCTCCTCTCCTGATTTTAATATTTTAGACTCCTCTCCTGATTTTAATTTTTTTTGTCTCCTCTCCTGATTTTAATTTTTTTAGGCTTGTTTTTTGATTTTAATTTTTTTAGGCTCCTCTCCTGATTTTGATTTTTTTTTTAGGCTCCTCTCCTGATTTTAATTTTTTTTAGTCTCCTCTCCTTATTTTAAATTTTTTTAGTCTCCTCTCTTGATTTTAATTTTTTTAGGCTCCTCTTTTGATTTTAGTTTTTTTACTCTCTTTTCCTGATTTTAATTTTTGTATGCTCCTCTCCTGATTTTTATTTTTTTGTCTCCTCTGCTGATTTTAATTTTTTTAGTCTCCTCTCCTGATTTTTATTCTCTTAGTCTCCTCTCCTTATTTTTATTTTTTAGTCTCCTCTCCTGATTTTTATTTTTTTAGTCTCCCCTCCTGATTTTTCTTCTCTTTGTCTCCTCTCCTGATTTTAATTTTTATAGGCTTGTTTTTTCATTTTAATTTTTTTAATCTCCTCTCTTGATTTTAATTTTTTTTAGTCTCCTTTCCTGATTTTAATTTTTTTAGTCTCCTCTCTTGATTTTTATTTTTTTATGCTCCTCTCCTGATTTTCATTTTTTAGGCTCTTCTCCTGATTTTTATTTTTTTAGGCTCCTCTCCTGATTTTCATTTTTTAGACTCTTCTCCTGATTTTTATTTTTTTAGGCTCTTCTCCTGATATTTATTTTTTTAGGCTCTTCTCCTGATTTTCATATTTTTAGGCTCCTCTCCTGATTTTCATTTTTTTTAGGCTCCTCTCCTGATATTTATTTTTTTAGGCTCTTCTTCTGATTTTAATTTTTTAGGCTCCTCTCCTGATTTTTATTCTCTTACTCTCGTCTCCTGATTTTTTTAGACTCTTTTCCTGATTTTAATTTTTTTAGACTCTTTTCCTGATTTTAATTTTTTTAGACTCTTCTCCTGATTTTAATTTTTTTAGACTCCTCTCCTGATTTTTATTCTCTTTGTCTCCTCTCCTGATATTTATTTTTTTTAGGCTCCTCTCCTGGTTTTTATTCCCTTTGTCTCCTCTCCTGATATTTATTTTTTTTAGGCTCCTCTCCTGATTTTTATTCTCTTTGTCTCCTCTCCTGATATTTATTTTTTTTAGGCTCCTCTCCTGGTTTTTATTCCCTTTGTCTCCTCTCCTGATATTTATTTTTTTTAGGATCCTCTCCTGATTTTTATTTTTTTAGTCTCCTCTCCTGATTTTCATTTTTTAGGCTCTTCTCCTGATTTTCATTTTTTAGGCTCTTCTCCTGATTTTCATTTTTTTAGGCTCTTCTCCGCCTGCCTCCTGGATTTTTAATTTTAAGGCTCCTCTCCTGAATTTTTGATTTTTTTTTTTAGCTACTCCCTGATTGTTATTCTCTTACCGCTCGTCTTTGCCTGAATTTTTTAGACGCTTTTTCCTGATTTATTTTTTTTAGACTCTTTTCCTGATTTTAATTTTTTTAGACTCTTTTCCTGATTTTAATTTTTTTAGGCTCTTTTCCTCATTTTCATTTTTTTTAGACTCTTTTCCTGATTTTCATTTTTTTAGGCTCCTCTCCTGATTTTTATTCTCTTTGTCTCCTCTCCTGATATTTATTTTTTTTAGGCTCCTCTCCTGATTTTGATTTTTTTTTTTAGGCTCTTCTCCTGATTTTGATTTTTTTACACTCTTCTTCTGATTTTAATTTTTTACGCTCCTCTCCTGATTTTGTTTTTTTTTTAGTCTCCTCTCCTGGTTTTTTTTTTTTTTGTTTTTGGCTCCGCGCCTGATTTTCATTTTTTTAGGCTTATCTCCGGATTTTCATTTTTTTAGCTCCTCGTCCTTGAGTTTAATTTTTTTAACTCTCCGTTTCCTGAGTTTTATGTTTTTTTGGGCTATAACTCTCCTGATGTTGATTCTTTGTGTCACATCTCCTTGTCAACTCTCCTGATTTTAATTTTTGTAGGCTCCTCTCTTGATTTTAATTTTTTTTAGGCTCCTCTCCTGATTTTAATTTTTTTAGGCTTGTTTTTTGATTTTAATTTTTTTAGGCTCCTCTCCTGATTTTGATTTTTTTAGGCTCTTCTCCCGATTTTAATTTTTTTAGGCTCTTCTCCTGATTTTCATTTTTTTAGGCTCTTCTCCTGATTTTCATTTTTTTAGGTTCTTCTCCTGATTTTCATTTTTTTAAGCTCCTCTCTTGATTTTAATTTTTTTAGGCTCTTTTCCTGATTTTAATTTTTATAGGCTCCTCTCCTGATTTTTATTTTTTTTGTCTCCTCTGCTGATTTTAATTTTTTTAGTCTCCTCTCCTGATTTTTATTCTCTTAGTCTCCTCTCCTGTTTTTTATTTTTTTAGGCTCCTCTCCTGATTTTCATTTTTTAGGCTCTTCTCCTGATTTTCATTTTTTTAGGCTCTTCTCCTGATTTTAATTTTTTTAGGCTCCTCTCCTGATTTTCATTTTTTTAGACTCCTCTCCTGATTTTTATTCTCTTAGGCTCCTCTCCTGATTTTCATTTTTTAGGCTCTTCTCCTGATTTTCATTTTTTAGGCTCTTCTCCTGATTTTAATTTTTTTAGTCTCCTCTCTTGATTTTAATTTTTTTAGTCTCTTTTCCAGATTTTAATTTTTGTAGGCTCCTCTCCTGATTTTTATTTTTTTTGTCTCTTTTGCTGATTTTATTTTTTTTAGTCTCCTCTCCTGATTTTAATTTTTTTAGGCTCTTCTCTTGATTTTTATTTACTTAGTCTCCTCTCTTGATTTTAATTTTTTTAGTTTCTTTTCCTGATTTTAATTTTTGTAGGCTCCTCTCTTGATTTTAATTTATTTTACGCTCCTCTCCTGATTTTAATTTTTTTAGGCTCCTCTCTTGATTTTTATTTTCTTCGGCTCCTCTCTTGATTTTTATTTTCTTCGACTCCTCTCTTGATTTTAATTTTTTTACTCTCTTTTACCGATTTTAATTTTTTTTAGAATCTTTTCCTTATTTTAATTTTTTTAGGCTCTTCTCCTGATTTTAATTTTTTAGGCTCCTCTCCTGATTTTTATTCTCTTACTCTCGTCTCCTGATTTTTTTAGACTCTTTCCCTGATTTTAATTTTTTTAAGCTCTTTTCCTGATTTTAATTTTTTTAGGCTCTTTTCCTGATTTTCATTTTTTTAGTCTCCTCTCCTGATTTTCATTTTTTTAGTCTCCTCTCCTGATTTTCATTTTTTTAGGCTCCTCTCCTCATTTTAATTTTTTTTAGGCTCCTCTCCTGATTTTAATTTTTTTAGTCTCCTCTCTTTATTTTAATTTTTTTAGTCTCTTTTCCTGATTTTAATTTTTTTAGGCTCCTTTCCTGATTTTAATTTTTTTAGTCTCTGCTCTTGATTTTAATTTTCTTAGTCTCCTCTCTTGATTTTTATTTTTTTTCTCTCTTTTCCTGATTTTAATTTTTTTTAGACTCTTTTCCTGAATTTAATTTTTTTAGGCTCCTCTCCTGATTTTTATTTTTTTAGGCTCTTCTCCTGATTTTAATTTTTTAGTCTCTTTTCCTGATTTTAATTTTTGTAGGCTCCTGTCCTGATTTTGATTTTTTTTTTTAGGCTCCTCTCCTGATTTTGATTTTTTTTTTAGGCTCCTCTCCTGATTTTAGTTTTTTTTAGGCTCCTCTCCTGATTTTAATTTTTTT
>NW_024103855.1:0-15136 GCF_003945595.2 Pipra filicauda | reverse complement strand
AATTGAATCCACCTGAAGATTCCTGCCAGACAAAAGGTGCCACTACAGAAAACTCTTTGCTGCCCCAGAAGTGCCCAGGTTGCCCCAACAACTACACCTGAAGCCAAAGCTTCCAGACTTTTTTTCCTGGTGGAAGGAGCTGCTGTTCCCTTTTTTCTGCCCTATACTGCAATGGCCGGTCCCACCTCCGGGAATTTTGAATCCAAATGAAGATTCCTCCTAGAAAAAGGTGCCTCCACAGACAACTCTTGCTGCCCAAGAAGTGCCCAGACTACCCCAACAACTTGACCTCAAAGCCAAAGCCTCCAGACTTTTTTTCCTGGTGGAAAGAGCTGCTGTTCCCTTTTTTCTGCCCTGCGCTGCAATGGCCTCTCCCACCTCCTGGAAAATTTACTCTAAATGAAGATTCCTGCCAGACAAAAGGTGCCACCACAGAAAGTTTTTCCTGCCCAAGGAGTTCCCAGACTACCCCAACAACTGCACCTCAAAGCCAAAGCTTCCAGACTTTTTTTCCTGGTGGAAGGAGCTGCTGTTCCCTTTTTTCAGCCCTGCGCTGCAATGGCCGGTCCCACCTCCTGGAAAATTGAATCCAGCTGAAGATTCCTGCCAGACAAAAGGTGCCACCACCGAAAACTCTTGCTGCCCAAGAAGTGCCCAGACTACCCCAACAACTGCACCTCAAAGCCTAAGTTTCCAGACTTTTTTTCATGGTGGAAGGAGCTGCTGTTCCCTTTTTTCTGCCCTGCGCTGCAATGGCCGGTCCCACCTCCTGGAATTTTGAATCCAAATCAAGATTCCTCCTAGAAAAAGCTGCCACCAGAAAAAACTCTTGCTGCCCAAGAAGTGCCCAGACTACCCCAACAACTGCACCTCAAAGCCAAAGCCTCCAGACTTTTTTTCCTGGTGGAAGGAGCTGCTGTTCCCTTTTTTTAGGCCTGCGCTGCAATGGCCTGTCCCGCCTCCTGGAAAATTTACTCTAAATGAAGATTCCTGCCAGACAAAAGGTGCCACCACAGAAAACTCTTGCTGCCCAAGAAGTGCCCAGGCTACCCCAAGAACTGCACCTCAAAGCCAAAGTTTCCAGACTTTTTTTCCTGGTGGAAGGAGCTGCTGTTCCCTTTTTTCTGCCCTGCGCTGCAATGGCCGGTCCCACCTCCGGGAATTTTGAATCCAAATCAAGATTCCTCCTTGAAAAGGTGCCACCACAGAAAACTCTTGCTGCCCAAGAAGTGCCCAGGCTTCCCCAATACTACACCTGAAACCAAAGCTTCCAGACTTTTTTTCCTGGTGGAAGGAACTGCTGTTCCCTTTTTTCTGCCATGCGCTGCGATACAATGGCCGGTAGCACGTCCTGGAAAATTGAATCCAACTGAAGATTCCTGCCAGAGAAAAGGTGCCACCACAGAAAACTCGTCCTGCCCCAGAAGTGCCCAGACTACCCCAACAACTTCACCTCAAAGCCAAAGCTTCCAGACTTTTTTTCCTGGTGGACGGAGCTGCTGTTCCCTTTTTTCTGCCCTGCGCTGCAATGGCCGGTCCCACCTCCGGGAATTTTGAATCCAAATCAAGATTCCTCCTTGTAATAGGTGCCACCAGAAAAAACTCTTGCTGCCCAAGAAGTGCCCAGGCTGCCCCAACAACTCCAACTGAAGCCAAAGCTTCCAGACTTTTTTCCTGGTGGGAAGAGCTGCTGTTCCCTTTTTTCTGCCCTGCGCTGCAATGGCCGGTCCCACCTCCTGGAATTTTGAATCCAAATGAAGATTCCTCCTAGAAAAAGCTGCCACCAGAAAAAACTCTTGCTGCCCAATAAGTGCCCAGGCTGCCCCAAGAACTGCACCTCAAAGCCTAAGTTTCCAGACTTTTTTTCCAGTTGGAAAGAGCTGCTGTTCCCTTTTTTCTGCCCTGCTCTGCAATGGCCAGTCCCACCTTTTGGAAAATGTTATGTAAATGTAGATTCCTGCCAGACAAAAGGTGCCACCACCGAAAGTTCTTGCTTCCCAAGAACTGCCCAGGCTTCCCCAACAACTGCACCTGAAGCCAAAGTTTCCAGACTTCTTTTCCTAGTGGAAAGAGCTGCTGTTCCCTTTTTTCAGGCCTGCGCTGCAATGGCCGGTCCCACCTCCTGAAAAAATTTACTCCAAATAAAGATTTCTGCCAGACAAAAGGTGCCACCACAGAAAGTTCTTTTGTCCAAAGAAGTGCCCATACTACCCCAAAACCTGCACCTCAAAGCCAAAGTTTCCAGCCTTTTTTTCCTGGTGGAAAGAGCTGCTGTTCCCTTTTTTCTGCCCTGCGCTGCAATGGCCGGTCCCACCTCCTGGAAAATTTACTCCAAATGAAGCTTCCTGCCAGACAAAAGGTGCCACCACAGAAAGTTCTTCCTGCCCAAGAAGTGCCCAGACTACCCCAACAACTGCACCTGAAAGCCAAAGCATCCAGACTTTTTTTCCTGGTGGAAGGAGCTGCTGTTCCCTTTTTTCAGGCCTGCGCTGCAATGGCCGGTCCTACGTCCTGGAATTTTGAATCCAAATCAAGATTCCTCCTAGACAAAAGGTGCCACCACAGAAAACTCTTGCTGCCCAAGAAGTGTCCAGGCTGCCCCAAAAACTGTACCTGAAGGCAAAGCTTCCAGACTTTTTTCCTGGTGGAAAGAGCTGCTGTTCCCTTTTTTCAGGCCTGCGCTGCAATGGCTGGTCCCACCTCCTGGAAAATTTACTCTAAATGAAAATTCCTGCCAGACAAAAGGTGCCAGCACAGAAAACTCTTGCTACCCAAGAAGTGCCCAGACTTCCCCAACAACTGCACCTCAAAGCCAAAGCTTCCAGACTTTTTTTCCTGGTGGAAGGAGCTGCTGTTCCCTTTTTTCAGGCCTGCGCTACAATGACCGGTCCCACCTCCTGGAAAATTGCATCCAACTGAAGATTCCTGCCAGAGAAAAGGTGCCACCACAGAAAACTCTTGCTACCCAAGAAGTACCCAGACTACCCCAACAACTGCACCTCAAAGCCTAAGTTTCCAGACTTTTTTTCCTGGTGGAAGGAGCTGCTGTTCCCTTTTTTCTGCCCTGCGCTGCAATGGCCGGTCCCACCTCTTGGAAAATTTACTCTAAATGAAGATTCCTGCCAGACAAAAGGTGCCACCACAGAAAGTTTTTCCTGCACAAGGAGTTCCCAGACTACCCCAACAACTGCACCTCAAAGCCAAAGCTTCCAGACTTTTTTTCCTGGTGGAAGGAGCTGCTGTTCCCTTTTTTCAGGCCTGCGCTGCAATGGCCGGTCCCACCTCCTGGAAAATTGAATCCAACTGAAGATTCCTGCCAGACAAAAGGTGCCACCACCGAAAACTCTTGCTGCCCAAAAGTGCCCGCCTTACCCCAACAACGCACCTCAAGCCTAAGTTCCAGACTTTTTTCCTGGTGGGAACGAGTGCTGTTTCCCTTTTATCTGCCCTTGCGCTGCACATGGGCCGGGTCCCACCTCTGGAATTTTGAAAATCCAAATACAAGATTCCTCTAGTCAAAAGGTTGCCACCACAGCAATCAGGAAACTCCTTGCTGCCAAGAGGTCCAGTTCTGCCCCCACAAAAACGTACCTGAAGGCAAGCTTCAATATTTTTTATGTGGAAAGATTCTCTGTTCCCTTTTTTCTGCCATTGCGCTGCTTTTGCACTGGCGGTCCCACCCCTCGAACATTGATTCCAATCCAAAATGAAGATTTACTACAAGCCAAAGGGTTGCCACCCCCGAAAAGTTCTTGCTGCCCAGATGTCTAAACTGCCCAACAACTGCACCTGAAGCCAAAGGATCCCGACTTTGTTATTCCTTAGGGAAAGAGCTGCTGTTCCCTTTTCTCAGGCCTGAGCTACAATGGCCTGTCACAACTCCTTAAAAATTTTCTCTAAATGAAGATTCCTGCCAGACAAAAGGTGCCACCACAGAAAGCTCTTTGCTGCCCAAGAAGTACCCAGGCTGCCCCAACAACTGCACCTCAAAGCCAAAGCTTCCTGACTTTTTTTCCTTAGGGAAAGAGCTGCTGTTCCCTTTTTTCAGGCCTGCGCTGCAATGGCCGGTCCCACCTCCTGGAAAATTTACTCTAAATGAAGATTCCTGCCAGACAAAAGGTGCCACCACAGAAAGCTCTTTGCTGCCCAAGAAGTGCCCAGGCTGCCCCAACAACTGCACCTCAAAGCCAAAGCCTCCACACTTTTTCTCCTGGTGGAAAGAGCTGCTGTTCCCTTTTTTCTGCCCTGCGCTGCAATGGCCGGTCCCACCTCCTGGAAAATTGAATCCAACTGAAGATTCCTGCCAGACAAAAGGTGCCACCACAGAAAGTTCTTCCTGGCCAAGAAGTGCCCAGACTACCCCAAAAACTGCACCTCAAAGCCAAAGCTTCCAGACTTTTTTTCCTGGTGGAAGGAGCTGCTGTTCCCTTTTTTCAGGCCTGCGCTGCAATGGCCGGTCCCACCTCCTGGAATTTTGAATCCAAATGAAGATTCCTCCTAGAAAAAGCTGCCACCAGAAAAAACTCTTGCTGCCCAAGAAGTGCCCAGACTACCCCAACAACTTGACCTCAAAGCCAAAGCCTCCACACTTTTTTTCCTGGTGGAAAGAGCTGCTGTTCCCTTTTTTCCGCCCTGCTCTGCAATAGCCAGTCCCACCTTTTGGAAAATGTTATGTAAATGAAGATTCCTGCCAGAAAAAAGGTGCCGCCACAGAAAGTTTTTCCTTCCCAAGAAATGCCCAGAGTACCCCAACAACTTCACCTCAAAGCCAAAGCTTCCAGACTTTTTTTCCTGGTGGAAGGTGCTGCTGTTCACTTTTTTCTGCCCTGCGCTGCAATGGCCGGACCCACTTCCTGAAAAGAGAATGTAAATGAAGATTCCTCCTAGACAAAAGGTGCCACCAGAAAAAACTCTTCTGCCCAAGAAGTGCCCAGACTACCCCACCAACTGCACCTCAAAGCCAAAGGATCCAGACTTTTTTTCCTGGTGGAAAGAGCTGCTGTTCCCTTTTTTCAGCCCTGCGCTGCAATGGCCGGTCCCACCTCCTGGAAAATTGAATCCAACTGAAGGTTCCTGCCAGAGAAAAGGTGCCACCACAGAAAACTCTTGCTGCCCCAGAAGTTCCCAGGCTGCCCCAACAACTACACCTGAAGCCAAAGCTTCCAGACTTTTTTTCCTGGTGGAAAGAGCTGCTGTTCCCTTTTTTCAGCCTTGCACTGTAATGGCCAGTCCCAACTCCTGAAAAATATACTCCAAATGAAGATTCCTGCCAGACAAAAGATACCACTAGATAAAGATCTTTGCTGCCGAAGAAGTACCCAGGCTGCCCCAACAACTACACCTCAAAGCCAAAGCTTCCAGTCTTTTTTTTCTTAGGTAAAGAGCTGCTGTTCCCTTTTTTCTGCCCTGCGCTGCAATGACCAGTCCCATCTCCTGGAAAATTGAATGGAAATCAAGATTCCTCCTAGACAAAAGGTGCCACCACAGAAAACTCGTCCTGCCCAAGAAGTGCCCTGGCTGCCCCAGCAACTGCACCTGAAAGCGAAAGCTTCCAGCCTTTTTTTCCTGGTGGAAAGAGCTGCTGTTCCCTTTTTTCAGGCCTGCGCTGCAATGGCCGGTCCCACCTCCTGGAAAATTGAATCCAACTGAAGATTCCTGCCAGACAAAAGGTGCCACCACAAAAAACTCTTACTGCCCAAGAAGTGCCCAGACTACCCCAACAACTGCACCTCAAAGCCAAAGTTTCCAGACTTTTTTTCCTGGTGGAATGAGCTGCTGTTCCCATTTTCAGCCTTTTGACTTTCCTGTGCTTGGGGTACACCGAAAAAAGCATCTTTTACATCCAACACTGTAAACCAAATCAAATTGTCCCTTAATTTAGTCAAGTGTATAAGGATTTGCTACAACAGGATGTATAGTTTTGGTTTGTTGATTTACTGCTCTCAGATCCTGTAGTAACCTGTAGGTTCCATTCGGTTTCTTCACTGGAAGAATTGGAGTGTTAAATCTGATTCACACTCTATCAACAGTCCTAATTTCAAAAAGTTTTCAATTATTGGCTCAATATTTTTCTGTCCACTAACCTCAGTGGATATTGTTTCTTTGCTACTGGCTTAGCTCCTGGTTGCTGTTCTATCTGAATAGGAGTTGCCCATTTTGACTTACCCGGGGTGTCAGTGGCCCATACCAGGGGGTACACTTGGTTTGTAATCTGATCAATATCTTGATTGTTTGGCTTTGGTTCCATGCAGCTCATAGCTAAACTCAGAGCTGCCAGCAATTGTTCTTCTTTCACCTTGAATTCAATTTTGCCTTGCTTAAATTTTATTACAGCTCCCAAATTTTCTAATAAGTCTCTGCCCAGTAAGGGTTTAGGTGAACTTGGTAAATACAGAAACTGATGCAATCCCATTTGTTTCCCGATTTTAAACTTTAGAGGTTTTAAAAAGAAAGCTTTTTCTGATTGGCCAGTGGCACCAATAACCTGTACATAATCATCAGTTTTAGGTATCAATTCCTGATTTAAAACCGAAAATGTTGCTCCAGTGTCGATCAAAAAATCCAGTTTTTCTTCTTCTTCCCCTAGCCAAATTGTAACCAGCGGGTCTGCCAGGGAAAAACCAGCCGGTCCCCGTCAATCACTGTCTTGGTGGGCTATGACAGCCCCCCCTGAATTTCTATTTACCCATGTGGGGCACTCTCTTTTCCAGTGTCCCTCCTTTTTACGATAAGTACATTGATTTTGACCTATCTCTGTTTGCTTAAAGGGTGAACCTCCCCTTCCCCATGTTGCTTGTCCCCGGCCACAACCCCTGTAATATCGTCCAGCTGTTACCGGGTTCTGTGTTAAAACTGCAATCATTGCTCTTGTAATCCTTCTATCTTCCTTCTTTTCTCTGTTGTTATACACTTTCCAGGCTTCATTCATCAAAACCTCTAAATCTTTATTGGCAGGGTGATCTATTTTCTGCAATCTTTTTCTAATATCAGGATTACTTTGTCCCCACTAAATGTAGTTTACCTTCTTCTGATGATGGATCTAAGGTGGTATATTTTCTCATAGCAGCCCTCAGTCTATCCAGAAACTCTGTGGGGGTTTCATTTCGTCCCTGCCTTACATCATACAAGGCTGCCCAATTCACTGCTTTAGGGATAGCATTTTGTAATCCCACCATAATCAAATCTCTATATTTTACCAACATTTTATAATGCTCTGACCTGTTTGGATCCCAGTTAGGTTGTTGCAATGGAAAAATTTGATCTACATCCCCTGTTAAAACTCCCGTGGCAATCTGGCTCATTACCTCTCGTCTAGCTGTTTTTATTACCAGGTCTTACTCTGTTTCTGTCAGTTCTGATAACATCAAATCAATATAAGTCCAGTCTGTTTCTTGATTCTTTGCAATTAATTCAAATCTCTTAGCCACTTTCTCAGGATTTTCCCTGAAGCACTTAGCTTCCTCTCTCCAGCTGTTCAAATCCCTAGCCGAAAAGGGTGCTTTCACTTTTGCCTGCGTGCCTGTAGGTGCTATTACCTGACGCAGAGGCACTAACATATGACCAGTCCCTGCTGTTTGAGCCCTTGTCTTGACCCCGCTCCTTCTTCTACCACTCTGTGCCGAAGCCTGCCCACGATGAGTGCTACTTATCCCTTCCTCGGGGTCATCTATGCTCTCAGCTATACTTCTAGAATCATCTGCTCCTAATCCCAATTCCTGCGGGCTACCTGGTCCTTGCCTAGGTGGCTCCGGTCCTCTAAAATAAGCTGACTGTAATTCCTGAGGGTCCAAGATACTATCTCCATCACTCTCTCTCCTTCCCAGCTTAAGACACCTCTGACCTATGCTACAGGCATCACAGCAATGCTTTTTTGGCTTAGTATTTTTCTGATTTCTTTCTAATGCCAACACAAGAGGGTCCTGGGGGGCTACATTAATTCCACAGCTTTTCTACCACTCTGGTTTATTCCTTAGCGTAAAAAACATGTCGGCATACATGACTTCATCCCACTTTTGCTCCCTATAGAGAAATAACATAAGCTGTAAAATGGTGGTGTAATTAATGCTCCCCTGTGGAGGCCATTTTTCGCCATCATCTAAAGTATACAAAGGCCACCAATTCTGGCAATATTTTAAAAAGGTCTTTTTGCTCAAATTACCCCCAGGAGTTCCTCCTAATTCTTTCCAGTGACTCAATATACATCCTACGGGAGTCTTAGAATTTATCTCCTTACTTCCACCGATTCCCATTATGAAAGCAGGGAATTAGATCTGAAATACGCTAACAACCACAACTACTATATTCTACACAATATTCAACCACCAAACCCTAATATTGCTTTTCAGCAAAAGATTTCCTAAAATTACCAGCCTTATAACCAGCTTCTAAAATTACTAGTTCTTGTAACCAACTTGCACTAATACAAAAATCCACAAGATGTTGCCCTTAGACCACAAATACACCTGGCTCTCACAACGAGCCTATATATCCACATAAATCCACAAGATACTGCTGTTAACCACCGAACGCACACTTTATAACAAATCTGTATACTCAAAACACAAAATCCAAACCAGATGTTAAACTTCTGGGCGTATTGAAAGAGACACTGGCCTATGAATCCTACAACAATAATACCGGACGCACCTAGTTTCCTCTAGAGTTTGATTATTTCCACATCTAACACAATACAAATTTAAAGTCCAACCTAACCTTATTTCTTGGGAGGATCTGGGTCCTAGAATGTACTTAAAACAGTTGTTACATAGAGCACGCACATACAATGAACAATTGCAAAATGGACAGATCTTAATTCTGGGTTTTAAGCTATGTGGTAGATGTGCTGCCGCGGTCGCCAAATGAATCCAAAAAATCGGTCTGACAAACTGCTCACAGACTTTTGATCTTTTGAGCAGCAAAGGTGTTTATTAGCAGTGCTGGGAGCAAGCCAGCTATTGCTGGAAAAACTTGCTCACCGGCTCCTCAGAAAATCAGCACTTTTATACAATTTTCAGATGTGATTAAATGCATATTCAAACGATTACAACATCTACAATACATATTAAAAATAGGCGGAGCTTGGGGTGGTGCTTCTCTTGGCACCCCATTTGGAGGGGTCGTTCCCATCTTCATCCATAGGGCAAGGGTCTCTAACTCCTCTTCCTCAGCTTGACCCTTCTTCTTTTCCATTGTTCTTGACCCGCTCACTGAAGCTAGAAAAAGGCCCTGGCTCCAGGCCTATTTCTCCTATTCAAATGTCTACCTGATCCTGCTGTATTTCTAATTTATTGCTTCTAGGCCTATTACATGTTCTTGTACTATTCTCTTAAGCTTTGGTCCAGTAAGTAGAACAAAACGGGTACAGATCGTTTTGGATGTTGGTAACTTGTTTGCAGGCCCAAATTTCTTAGTTAACTCTTTTGGGCCTAGCCTCCTGTATCAGGGTGTCAGAGCTGGTGGAGCTTTTCTTCCTGTCAGAAAACAGCCTAAGAAAGAACTAGTGCCACCAAGGGCAGCTGGGGTGGCCTAGACTGGTGACAAGAAGTCAGAAATTTCCCTCTGAGGTCAGTGTTGTGGTGCAATGTGTCACAAAGAAGGAGTCTGGATGAGCCCAAGGCTTTGTGTGTGCAGGAAGAGCCAGGGAGGACGCAGAGATGTCAGTGCAGGAAGGTGCCAGCCAGGTGGGGCAGCCGGGGGGATGACGACAGCCTGCAGGGAAAGGGGCAGGGCATGGACACCGTAGGACAGCCTGGGCTGGAGAGGAGACAGGGAGGGGGAGAAGCTGAAAGGCCCTGACAGAGCCACCTTCTGCAGGCCTTTGGCCATGGCTGCTGTCTGTGCCCCTGATGCCAGGAGGAGGGGAGTGCCCCTTGCAGCCCTGGGGCCTCATGGCCTCCTTGTCCCTGCTCAGCAGCCTGGCAGGTGCCACCCCATGGTCCTGCCCTTGGCATTGCACATCCCACATCCCAGTGCCCCAGGAAGAGCCCTGAGGAATGAGGCAGGGACAGGATCTGCCTTCCCAGGGGCTGGGGGTCAGGGCTTGGTCTGTTGGATTAAGGAAACAAGTCAAGGTTTATTCAGCATCAGAGCCACCTTTCCCTTGCTTGTCCATCCTTGTCATCACTGTCTGCAGTTTTCTGCTCTAACTGGAACCTGGGGACATGTTCTCAGTTGTGTCCCTCAGTGAGACTCATTTGCACTACAAGAAACTTCAGTGTTTGAATCTCACTTTGACTTCTGGAAAAGTTGTTTGAACTTCCTCTCAGGGACTGAGTCTCATGTAAACAACATCAAACCCCCTGAGGGTCACTAAATGCCTGGGGCTGTTGCTGTGCTGCTGAGCTGGGCCCGGCTCCTGGCACACAGGGAGCTCCTGGCAAGCAAGAAGAGCTTCCAAGAGACAGCTCTGCTGGTGAGCAGCTCCTCTGCACAGCCCAGCAGGGCTGAGGGCACTGCCAGGCCAGCTCAGGGACACCAGCAGGGCACAGACAGAGCTTCAAGGGGCTCAGCACTGGCAGGAGGGCTGAGAGCTCCCTGCAGGAGGAATCTTGGCAGGGCTGCACATGGTGAGTCTGTGGCTGCAGGGCAGTGCAGGGGCAGCTCCTGGAGGCATCTCCTAAAGCTGGCCCAGCCCCAGCTGATGGGATGGGTGAGCAGGGGCTGTTTTGGGGCACTTTGGCAGAGCTGTGAAGCCGGGGGTGCAGCCAGGGGTGGCCAGGGCTGTGGGGCAGAGCAGGGTCCTGCAGCCCAGGGCTTTGTGCTGGGCAGGGACTCTGCTGCCTGCCAGGGGCAGCTCTCAGCCGGCCCGGGGAGCTGCTCCCAGGGCTGGGGCACAAGGGCTGTGGGCAAGGAGCAAACCTGGCAGGGGAGGGAGGATCTTTTCCGTGTCTTGCTGTTTCAGGGTCAGACCTGCTCACAGCTCCAGATCACTACACCATATTTAATGCAGAATTTTTTGCAAAGCTCACAAAAGACAGGGACTACAGGAAAGGAATTAGTCCTGCTGGTAGTTTCCTGCTTAGGCATTGTAGCAGAGACATTGTTCTCTCAGGTCAGGAAGCTGCACTGAAATTCCAGCTCTTTTACTCTCAGAGGTGAATATTTCAGGCAGTGTCAGAGATGAGCACAGGATCCTGGGCAGTGCTGAGCCTTCCCTTGGGAGTGGGCACTCTCCTGTCCCAGCCCTTGGCTTCTCTGCAGGAGGGTTCCTGTCCTGCTCTGTCCAGCACAGCTGCACCTCTGGGCTGGCACAGGGGACACTTCACAGAGCTGCCCTTTCAAGCAGCGCTGCCCTGCTCTCAACACAGATCTTGGTGGTGTTTGTAAAGATGAATCCGTGTGTGAAGTCATCTTCAAGGCAGCCAAAGGGAAAGTGCAGAGCAGATGAGAAACAGGCTGAGAGGCACTGCAGCTCTCCTGGCTCTGCAATAAGCAATGGAGAGCTCAGCCCTTCTGCCTGTCCTGGCTCAACACTCGTCAGATTTGTCATCAGAAAAATTTGCCCCTAAAAAACACCCCCCAAGTGTTATGACTGTAACCAAAAAACCCAGTTAAAATTATTTTAAGGATACACTCTGCCTCTCTTCTGCAACCCAATTGCTCCAAGACAACAGCACAGGAACTGAACTTTTCCATCAAAGCTGGGTTCCATGTGACATCCCCTGTGATCATGAGAGCTGTCCCAAACCAGCTCCATGTCTGCACTGCAGCAGAGCAAAGCTGAGTCCTCGGCAGCACATGGGCAGAGCTCCTGCTCCTCACAGAACCCTCAGAGAGCACAAACTAGAGAAAAGAAATGCCTTGACTTGGAGGGGATTTCCCTGAAAAGTGCACTGGCTTTGCTGAGAGCGGGCTGCGTTAATTGTTCCCTGTGCTTTCCTTTTCTGAACAGACTTGTCCTAAGGAACAGCAAATGTCCAACAGCAGCTCCCTCACCCAGTTCCTCCTCCTGGCATTCGCAGACAGGAGGGAGCTGCAGCTCCTGCACTTCTGGCTCTTCCTGGCCATCTCCCTGGCTGCCCTCCTGGCCAACGGCCTCATCCTCAGCGCCGTAGCCTGTGACCACCACCTGCACACCCCCATGGGCTTCTTCCTGCTCAACCTCTCCCTCACAGACCTGGGCTGCATCTGCACCACTGTCCCCAAAGCCATGCACAATTCCCTCTGGGACACCACAACCATCTCCTACATGGGATGTGCTGCACAGCTCTTTTTCTTTCTGTTCTTCATCTCAGCAGAGTATTTCCTCCTCACCATCATGTGCTACGACCGCTACATTGCCATCTGCAAACCCCTGCACTACGGGACCCTCCTGGGCAGCAGAGCTTGTGCCCACATGGCAGCAGCTGCCTGGGCCACTGGCTTTCTCTATTCTCTGCTGCACACAGCCAATACATTTTCCCTGCCTCTGTGCCAGGGCAATGCCCTGGGCCAGTTCTTCTGTGAAATTCCACAGATTCTAAAACTCTCCTGCTCAGGCATGTCCCTGAAGGAAATTGGGCTTCTTGCTTTTAGTGCTTTTCCTTTTCTGGGTTGCTTAATTTTCATTGTTTTCTCCTATGTGCAGATCTTCAGGGCTGTGCTGAGGATCCCCTCTCAACAAGGACAGCACAAAACCTTTTCCACGTGTCTCCCTCACCTGGCCGTGGTCTCGATCTTTGTCAGCACTGGCATATTTGCCTACCTGAAGCCTCCCTCCATCTCCTCCCCATCCCTGGATCTGGCCCTGTCAGTTCTGTATTCAGTGGTTCCTCCAGCACTGAACCCCCTCATCTACAGCCTGAGGAACCAGGAGCTTAAGGATGCCCTGAGAAAAATGATGACTGGATACTTTTCAGGACCAATTATGTGCCAGGTTTTTGGTGTGTAGTATTCCGAATGGGACTCCTTAATGGCCCAGCCTTCCTGCTCAGGTTTTTCGTGGAGGTCATTGGGTTCTTGCAATAACTTTCTGTGCAATTAAATATTATTATGCCTCTGTTTTCTAAATTAGTGTCCACCTTTTGATTTTGACACTGAGACTGTATAAATGATGAATTGTACTGGCTGAGTATTTAAATAAAATAAAGGACCCTGCAGTGCCTTCTTTGTCCAAGACCCTTCTTCTTAGATGTTCCTAAAGGACAGCACACTGCAGGACAGGGTGTATTTGCAAACAGGAAGGGGACAATAATCCCAGCCCAGCAGCACTGCCAGGGAGCAGCAGGGCTTGGTCTTTCCAAAGCTGCTCTCTTGCCACTCCCACACTGTCCTCCTGAGCCCCTTTCTCGCTGTAAGGCCTGAGTGCTCTCTGAGCACAGTCCTGTGGGCTGGAAGCCCTTGGAGCACAGGCAGGGACTGGTCCTGGGAACTTGTGAAGCAGAGCTGGGCTCCCTTACAGCACCTCCAGGATGCTGTGGGATTTTCTGAGAGCAGTGCCTGTACTGGGTCACTTCTTCTGTCACCTTGCTCCAGGGCTGGAACTCTCCTGCAGTGACACCATGACACTCCTGCTCTCTGCTTTCCAGGTTTCATTTTCAGATCCAGTCTTCCCTTCCTGTTCACAGGGACATCCTGGGAGTGCTTCAGAGCTGCCATCCTGGGGCAGCTCCTGCCCAGCGTGGGCAGGCACAAGGTCTCTCCACCTGCTCCTCTCACCTCCCCAGTGCCACTGTTTTCTGCAGCCTCCTCATCCTTGCCCAGCACAGCCCTCCTGGCACAGTTGGACACAGCCCTTGTTCTACCCCCTCCTCAGGCACCTGCCCGACCCCCTCAGCTCCAGCCTGAGGGCCAGAAACCTTCAGGGCAGGGAGGCACCAGGGAAAATGCTGAGGAAACCTTTCAGCTGCACTCAGATCCAATTGGAGGGGTTGGTCTCTAGGGAGAAATCCCTTCTCATTCTCCAGAACCTGCAGGACAACCTGTGTTGTGTCCTGGGCACTCCTCTGGCAGTGTGAGATACTGCAAAGGTTTTGGTGTCAGGGATATTGAGAAGGCTGGGCAGTGTCACTGGGAGAACTCTTCCAAAGACTTGGAAAGGCCAGAGCCAGCCCAGAGCTTCCTGGGGCCTTGGCAAAGGCAGACATGGAAGCAGTCTGCAAACAGGGCAGCAAGGAGGGTTGGCAGAGTTCCAGACTGCTCAGGCTCAGGAGGGAAGGGGATGTGGCAAGTCCTCCTGCAGCCATTGCCAGGTGTGGAAAGGACAAGGAAGGGATTGCAGAACCCCTGTGGGAGGGAATAGAGAGGATGTTGTGTGGCCAGACCTGAGCAAGGCCCTTGACATGGTCTCCTGTGGTCTCCTTATGGCCGGATTGGTAAGAGCTGGACCGAAGATGTGGAAGATGGTGGGAAGTTGGCTGAATGAAGAGTGTCAAATAAAATCCATGGTACAAATTCCTCTTGGCTGCAACCTCCTGGTGAAATCCCTCAGTGAGCAGCCCTTGAACACCACTAGAGAACATCTTTATTATCTCTCTGTACAATGGGATAAAATGTATTTTCAAGTCCTTTGTGGATGATGCCAAATTTCAGGGAGCCCTTGAGCAACCATTCCTGGTTTAAAGACACAGATTGGGGTGGGAACTCCAATAAAATGAATTCACTCCTCTTTTATTCCCCACCAGTACAAGGACACAAAATATAAGGAGGTAGAGGCGAAAACAAGTTTACTGACAAGAAATAGAGCAGCAAAACCAGCAATACCAACAGAACAGTTCAAAGCAACAGCAGAGAAAGAAATTGCCTCCTCTCTACCCGTCTGCCCCAACTCACTTTTGTAAAGAGATACAAACAGGGATCAACACGTGCCTCCCTTCCCCCTTTTCCCCCGAATGAACAAAGAACAAAAAACAAAACCAGGGGAGAGAGGGGGCAAAGCAAATGTGGGAAACTCTCTGGTCTGAGATCAGTTGTGCTGCCCAAGAACACGCTGACTCCAGAGGTGTCCAAGTGGGGCAGAGCCGGCGACTCTGGTCCGTGCGGCGGCGGGGGGGAGGCAGCGGCTCTGCTTGATTCCATGGAGTTCTGGGGAAGCACAGTGGCCTCTTGGTTCCAGGAGGTTCTGAGATGTCTCAGGGTTCCTTTTGTTCCAAACAGACCCCACATGTCACAATGGTCCCTTGGTTCCATGAGATTCCACAGTGTCCCTGCATTCCTTTGG
>NW_024103854.1:0-15137 GCF_003945595.2 Pipra filicauda | reverse complement strand
CTGCTGTTCCCTTTTTTCAGCCCTGCTCTGCAATGACCTGTCCCACCTCCTGAAAAATAGAATCCAAATGAAGATTCCTGCCAGACAAAGGGTGCCAGCACAGAAAGATCTTTGCTGCCCAAGAATTGCCCAGGCTGCCCCAACAACTACACTTGAAGCCAAAGGTTCCAGACTTTTTTTTCCTTAGGGAAAGAGCTGCTGTTCCTTTTTTTCAGCCCTGCGCTGCAATGGCCGGTCCCACCTCCTGAAAAATTTACTCCAAATGAAGATATCTGCCAGACAAAAGGTGCCACCACAGAAAACTCTTGCTGCCTAAGAAGTGCCCAGCCTGCACCAACTACACCTGAAGCCAAAGCTTCCAGAGATTTTCCCTGGTGGAAAGAGCTGCTGTTCCCTTTTTTCAGTTCTGCGCTGCAATGGCCTGTCCCACCTCCTGGAAAATTGAATCCAAATGAAGATTCGTGCCAGACAAAAGGTTCCACCACAGAAAGGTCTTTGTGCCCAAGAAGTGCCCAGGCTGCCCCACCAACTGCACCTCAAAGCCAAAGCTTCCAGGCTTTTTTTCCTTAGGGAAAGAGCTGCTGTTCCCTTTTTTCAGCCCTGCGCTGCAATGACTGGTCCATCCTCCTGGAAAATAGAATCCAAATGAAGATTCCTGCCAGACAAAAGGTGCCACCACAGAGAGATCTTTGCTGCTGAAGAAGTGCCCAGGCTGCCCCCCCAACTGCACCTCTAAGCCAAAGCTTCCAGACTTTTTTTCCTGGTGGAAAGAGCTGCTGTTCCCTTTTTTCAGCCCTGCGCTGCAATGGCCGGTCCCACCTCCTGAAAAATTCAATGCAAATGAAGATTCCTGCCCGACAAAAGGTGCCACCACAGAAAGGTCTTGCTGCCCAAGAAGTGCCCAGGCTGCCTCAACAACTGCACCTCAAAGCCAAAGCTTCCAGACTTTTTTTCCTGGTGGAAAGAGCTGCTGTTCCCTTTTTTCAGCCCTGCTCTGCAACGGCCTGCCCAACCTCTGAAAAACTGTAATGCAAAATGAAGATTCGCCACGACACAAAGTAGCACCACAGAGAAAACTCTTCCTTCCAAGATGTGCCAGGCTGCCCAGCAACTGCCAGCAGAAGTGAACGGATCAGAGATTTTTCCGGTGGGAAAGAGCTGCTGTTCCTTTTTTCAGTTCTGAAACTGCATGGCCGTCTAAACCTTTTGAAAAAAATGCATCCAAATGACGATTGTGCCAAACAAAAGGTTGCCACCACAGAACGCTCTTTGATGCCCAAGAAGTGCCCAGGGTGCCCCAACAACTGCACCTCAAAGCCAAAGCTTCCAGACCGTTTTTCCTGGTGGAAATTGCTGCTGTTCCCTTTTTTCAGCCCTGCGCTACATTACCCAGTCCCACCTTTTGAAAAATAGAATCCAAATGAAGATTCCTGCCAGACAAAAGGTGCCACCACAGAATACTCTTCCTGCCCAAGAAGTGCCCAGCCTACACCAACTACACCTGAAGCCAAAGCTTCCAGACTGTTTTTCCTGGTGGAAAGAGCTGCTGTTCCCTTTTTTCAACCCTGCGCTGCAATGGCCTGTCCCACCTCCTGAAAAATTTACTCCAAATGAAGATTCCTGCCAGACAAAAGGTGCCACCACAGAAAGATCTTTGCTGCCCAAGAAGTGCCCAGGCTGCCCCAACAACTGCAGCAGAAGTGAAAGGATCCAGAGATTTTTCCTTAGGGAAACAGCTGCTGTTCCCTTTTTTCAGCCCTGCACTACATTACCCAGTCCCACCTTTTAAAAAACTGAATGCAAATGAAGATTCCTGCCAGACAAAAGGTGCCACCACAGAAAAAGCTCTTCCTGCCCAAGAAGTGCCCAGGCTGCACCAAGTACACCTGAAGCCAAAGCTTTCAGACTTTTTTTCCTTAGGGAAAGAGCTGCTGTTGCGTTTTTTCAACCCTGCTCTGCAATGGTCTGTCGCAGCTCCTGGAAAATTGAATCCAAATGAAGATTGCTGCCAGACAAAAAGTACCACCACAGAAAACTCTTCCTGCCCAAGAAGTGCCCAGTCTGCCCCACCAACAGCAGCAGAAGTGAAAGGATCCAGAGATTTTTTCCTGGTGGAAAGAGCTGCTGTTCCCTTTTTTCTGCCCTGCGCTGCAATGGCCTGTCCCACCTCCTGGAAAATTGAATCCAAATGAAGATTACTGCCAGATAAAAGGTGCCACCACAGAAAGGTCTTGCTACCCAAAAAGTGCCAAGGGTGCCACAACAACTGCACCTCAAAGCCAAAGCTTTCAGACTGTTTTTCCTGGTGGAAAGAGCTGCTGTTCCCTTTTTTCAGCCCTGCACTGCAATGGCTGTCCCACCTCCTGGAAAATTGAATCCAAATGAAGATTCCTGCCAGACAAAAGGTGCCACCACAGAAAACTCTTGCTGCCCATGAAGTGCCCAGCCTGCACCAACTACACCCGAAGCCAAAGCTTCCATAGATTTTTCCTGGTGGAAAGAGCTGGTGTTCCCTTTTTTCAGCCCTGTCCTGCAATGGCCTGTCCCACCTTTTGAAAAATTGCATGCAAATGAAGATTGCTGCCAAACAAAAGGTGCCACCACAGAAAGATCTTTGCTGCCCAAGAAGTGCCCAGTCTGCCCCAACAACTGCACCTCAAAGCCAAAGCTTCCAGACTGTTTTTCCTGGTGGAAAGAGCTGCTGTTCCCTTTTTTCAGCCCTGCGCTACATTACCCAGTCCCACCTCCTGAAAAATAGAATCCAAATGAAGATTCTTGACAGACAAAAGGTGCCACCACAGAAAACTCTTCCTGCCCAAAAAGTGCCCAGGCTGCCCCAACAACTGCACCTCAAAGCGAAAGCTTCCAGACTGTTTTTCCTGGTGGAAATAGTTGTTGTTCCCTTTTTTCTGCCCTGTGCTGCAATGGCCTGTCCCACCTTTAAAAAAATTGAATGCAAATGAAGATTCCTGCCAGACAAAAAGTGCCACCACAGAAAGATCTTTGCTACCCAAGACGTGCCCAGGCTGCCCCAACAACTGCAGCAGAAGTGAAAGGATCCAGAGATTTTTCCTGGTGGAAAGAGCTGCTGTTCCCTTTTTTCAGTCCTGCGCTGCAATGGCTTGTCCCACCTCCTGGAAAATCTAATGCAAATGAAGATTCCTTCCAGACAAAAGGTGCCACCACAGAAAGATCTTTGCTGCCTAAGAAGTGCCCAGCCTGCACCAACTACACCTGAAGCCAAAGCTTCCAGACTGTTTTTCCTGTTGGAAAGAGCTGCTGTTCCCTTTTTTCAGCCCTGTGCTGCAATGGCCGGTCCCACCTCCTGAAAAATAGAATCGAAATAAAGATTGCTGCCAGGCAAAAGGTGCCACCACAGAAAGATCTTTGCTGCCCACGAAGTGCCCAGGCTGCCCCAACAACTGCACCTCAAAGCCAAAGGTTCCAGACTTTTTTTCCTAATGGAAAGAGCTGCTGTTCCCTTTTTTCAACCCTGCTCTGCAATGGCCTATCCCACCTCCTGGAAAATTTACTCCAAATGAAGATTCCTACCAAGCAAAGGGTGCCACCACAGAAAGATCTTTACTGCCCAAGAAGTGCCAAGGCTGCCTCAAAAACTACACTTGAAGCCAAAGGTTCCCGACTTTTTTTCCTTAGGGAAAGAGCTGCTGTTCCTTTTTTTCAGCCCTGCGCTGCAATGGCTTGTCCCACCTCCTGGAAAATTTACTCCAAATGAAGATTCCTGCCAGACAAAAGGTGCCACCACAGAAAACTCTTGCTGCCCAAGAAGTGCCCAGCCTACACCAACTACACCTGAAGCCAAAGCTTCCAGACTGTTTTTCCTGGTGGAAAGAGCTGCTGTTCCCTTTTTTCAACCCTGCGCTGCAATGGCCTGTCCCACCTCCTGAAAAATTTACTCCAAATGAAGATTCTTGCCAGACAAAAGGTACCACCACAGAAAGGTCTTGCTGCCCAAGAAGTGCCCAGGCTGCCCCACCAACTGCACATGAAGCCAAAGGATCCACACTTTTTTTCCTGGTGGAAAGAGCTGCTGTTCCTTTTTTTCAGCCCTGCGCTGCAATGGCCGGTCCCACCGCCTGGAAAATTGAATGCAAATGAAGATTCTTGCCTGACAAAAGGTGCCGCCACAGAAAACTCTTGCTGCCTAAGAAGTGCCCAGCCTGCACCAACTACACCTGAAGCCAAAGCTTCCAGACAGCTTTTCCTTGTGGAAAGAGCTGCTGTTCCCTTTTTTCAGTTCTGAACTGCAATGGCCTGTCCCACCTCTTGAAAAATTGAATGCAAATGAAGATTCCTGCCAGACAAAAGGTGCCACCACAGAAAACTCTTGCTGTCCAAGAAGTGCCCAGGCTGCACCAAGTACACCTGAAGCCAAAGCTTCCAGACTGTTTTTCCTTAGGGAAAGAGCTGCTGTTCCCTTTTTTCAGCCCTGCTCTGCAACGGCCTGTCCCACCTCCTGAAAAACTGAATGCAAATGAAGATTGCTGCCAGACAAAAAGTAGCACCACAGAAAACTCTTCCTTCCCAAGATGTGCCCAGGCTGCCCCAGCAACTGCAGCAGAAGTGAAAGGATCCAGAGATTTTTCCTGGTGGAAAGAGCTGCTGTTCCCTTTTTTCAGTTCTGAACTGCAATGGCCTGTCTAACCTTTTGAAAAATTGCATCCAAATGAAGATTGCTGCCAAACAAAAGGTGCCACCACAGAAAGATCTTTGATGCCCAAGAAGTGCGCTGTCTGCCCCAACAACTGCACCTCAAAGCCAAAGCTTCCAGACCGTTTTTCCTGGTGGAAAGAGCTGCTGTTCCCTTTTTTCAACCCTGCGCTACATTACCCAGTCCCACCTTTTGAAAAATAGAATCCAAATGAAGATTCCTGCCAGACAAAAGGTGCCACCACAGAATACTCTTCCTGCCCAAGAAGTGCCCAGCCTGCACCAACTATACCTGAAGCCAAAGCTTCCAGACTGTTTTTCCTGTTGGAAAGAGCTGCTGTTCCCTTTTTTCAGCCCTGCGCTGCAATGGCCTGTCCCACCTTTTGAAAAATTGAAAGCAAAGGAAGATTCGCCAGACAAACGGTGCCACCACAGAAAGATCTTTGCTGCCCAAGAAGTGCCCAGGCTGCCCCAACAACTGCAGCAGAAGTGAAAGGATCCAGAGATTTTTCCTTAGGGAAACAGCTGCTGTTCCCTTTTTTCAGCCCTGCACTACATTACCCAGTCCCACCTTTTAAAAAACTGAATGCAAATGAAGATTCCTGCCAGACAAAAGGTGCCACCACAGAAAAAGCTCTTCCTGCCCAAGAAGTGCCCAGGCTGCACCAAGTACACCTGAAGCCAAAGCTTTCAGACTTTTTTTCCTTAGGGAAAGAGCTGCTGTTGCGTTTTTTCAACCCTGCTCTGCAATGGTCTGTCGCAGCTCCTGGAAAATTGAATCCAAATGAAGATTGCTGCCAGACAAAAAGTACCACCACAGAAAACTCTTCCTGCCCAAGAAGTGCCCAGTCTGCCCCACCAACAGCAGCAGAAGTGAAAGGATCCAGAGATTTTTTCCTGGTGGAAAGAGCTGCTGTTCCCTTTTTTCTGCCCTGCGCTGCAATGGCCTGTCCCACCTCCTGGAAAATTGAATCCAAATGAAGATTACTGCCAGATAAAAGGTGCCACCACAGAAAGGTCTTGCTACCCAAAAAGTGCCAAGGGTGCCACAACAACTGCACCTCAAAGCCAAAGCTTTCAGACTGTTTTTCCTGGTGGAAAGAGCTGCTGTTCCCTTTTTTCAGCCCTGCACTGCAATGGCTGTCCCACCTCCTGGAAAATTGAATCCAAATGAAGATTCCTGCCAGACAAAAGGTGCCACCACAGAAAACTCTTGCTGCCCATGAAGTGCCCAGCCTGCACCAACTACACCCGAAGCCAAAGCTTCCATAGATTTTTCCTGGTGGAAAGAGCTGGTGTTCCCTTTTTTCAGCCCTGTCCTGCAATGGCCTGTCCCACCTTTTGAAAAATTGCATGCAAATGAAGATTGCTGCCAAACAAAAGGTGCCACCACAGAAAGATCTTTGCTGCCCAAGAAGTGCCCAGTCTGCCCCAACAACTGCACCTCAAAGCCAAAGCTTCCAGACTGTTTTTCCTGGTGGAAAGAGCTGCTGTTCCCTTTTTTCAGCCCTGCGCTACATTACCCAGTCCCACCTCCTGAAAAATAGAATCCAAATGAAGATTCTTGACAGACAAAAGGTGCCACCACAGAAAACTCTTCCTGCCCAAAAAGTGCCCAGGCTGCCCCAACAACTGCACCTCAAAGCGAAAGCTTCCAGACTGTTTTTCCTGGTGGAAATAGTTGTTGTTCCCTTTTTTCTGCCCTGTGCTGCAATGGCCTGTCCCACCTTTAAAAAAATTGAATGCAAATGAAGATTCCTGCCAGACAAAAAGTGCCACCACAGAAAGATCTTTGCTACCCAAGACGTGCCCAGGCTGCCCCAACAACTGCAGCAGAAGTGAAAGGATCCAGAGATTTTTCCTGGTGGAAAGAGCTGCTGTTCCCTTTTTTCAGTCCTGCGCTGCAATGGCTTGTCCCACCTCCTGGAAAATCTAATGCAAATGAAGATTCCTTCCAGACAAAAGGTGCCACCACAGAAAGATCTTTGCTGCCTAAGAAGTGCCCAGCCTGCACCAACTACACCTGAAGCCAAAGCTTCCAGACTGTTTTTCCTGTTGGAAAGAGCTGCTGTTCCCTTTTTTCAGCCCTGTGCTGCAATGGCCGGTCCCACCTCCTGAAAAATAGAATCGAAATAAAGATTGCTGCCAGGCAAAAGGTGCCACCACAGAAAGATCTTTGCTGCCCACGAAGTGCCCAGGCTGCCCCAACAACTGCACCTCAAAGCCAAAGGTTCCAGACTTTTTTTCCTAATGGAAAGAGCTGCTGTTCCCTTTTTTCAACCCTGCTCTGCAATGGCCTATCCCACCTCCTGGAAAATTTACTCCAAATGAAGATTCCTACCAAGCAAAGGGTGCCACCACAGAAAGATCTTTACTGCCCAAGAAGTGCCAAGGCTGCCTCAAAAACTACACTTGAAGCCAAAGGTTCCCGACTTTTTTTCCTTAGGGAAAGAGCTGCTGTTCCTTTTTTTCAGCCCTGCGCTGCAATGGCTTGTCCCACCTCCTGGAAAATTTACTCCAAATGAAGATATCTGCCAGACAAAAGGTGCCACCACAGAAAACTCTTGCTGCCCAAGAAGTGCCCAGCCTACACCAACTACACCTGAAGCCAAAGCTTCCAGACTGTTTTTCCTGGTGGAAAGAGCTGCTGTTCCCTTTTTTCAACCCTGCGCTGCAATGGCCTGTCCCACCTCCTGAAAAATTTACTCCAAATGAAGATTCTTGCCAGACAAAAGGTACCACCACAGAAAGGTCTTGCTGCCCAAGAAGTGCCCAGGCTGCCCCACCAACTGCACATGAAGCCAAAGGATCCACACTTTTTTTCCTGGTGGAAAGAGCTGCTGTTCCTTTTTTTCAGCCCTGCGCTGCAATGGCCGGTCCCACCGCCTGGAAAATTGAATGCAAATGAAGATTCTTGCCTGACAAAAGGTGCCGCCACAGAAAACTCTTGCTGCCTAAGAAGTGCCCAGCCTGCACCAACTACACCTGAAGCCAAAGCTTCCAGACAGCTTTTCCTTGTGGAAAGAGCTGCTGTTCCCTTTTTTCAGTTCTGAACTGCAATGGCCTGTCCCACCTCTTGAAAAATTGAATGCAAATGAAGATTCCTGCCAGACAAAAGGTGCCACCACAGAAAACTCTTGCTGTCCCAAGATGTGCCCAGGCTGCCCCAGCAACTGCAGCAGAAGTGAAAGGATCCAGAGATTTTTCCTGGTGGAAAGAGCTGCTGTTCCCTTTTTTCAGTTCTGAACTGCAATGGCCTGTCTAACCTTTTGAAAAATTGCATCCAAATGAAGATTGCTGCCAAACAAAAGGTGCCACCACAGAAAGATCTTTGATGCCCAAGAAGTGCGCTGTCTGCCCCAACAACTGCACCTCAAAGCCAAAGCTTCCAGACCGTTTTTCCTGGTGGAAAGAGCTGCTGTTCCCTTTTTTCAACCCTGCGCTACATTACCCAGTCCCACCTTTTGAAAAATAGAATCCAAATGAAGATTCCTGCCAGACAAAAGGTGCCACCACAGAATACTCTTCCTGCCCAAGAAGTGTCCAGCCTGCACCAACTATACCTGAAGCCAAAGGTTCCAGACTGTTTTTCCTGGTGGAAAGAGCTGCTGTTCCCTTTTTTCAGCCCTGCGCTGCAATGGCCGTTCCCACCTTTTGAAAAATTGAAAGCAAATGAAGATTCCTGCCAGACAAAAGGTGCCACCACAGAAATATCTTTGCTGCCCAAGAAGTGCCCAGGCTGCCCCACCAACTGCAGCAGAAGTGAAAGGATCCAGAGATTTTTCCTTAGGGAAACAGCTGCTGTTCCCTTTTTTCAGCCCTGCACTACATTACCCAGTCCCACCTTTTAAAAAACTGAATGCAAATGAAGATTCCTGCCAGACAAAAGGTGCCACCACAGAAAACTCTTCCTGCCCAAGAAGTGCCCAGGCTGCACCAAGTACACCTGAAGCCAAAGCTTCCAGACTGTTTTTCCTTAGGGAAAGAGCTGCTGTTCCCTTTTTTCAGCCCTGCTCTGCAACGGCCTGTCCCACCTCCTGAAAAACTGAATGCAAATGAAGATTGCTGCCAGACAAAAAGTAGCACCACAGAAAACTCTTCCTTCCCAAGATGTGCCCAGGCTGCCCCAGCAACTGCAGCAGAAGTGAAAGGATCCAGAGATTTTTCCTGGTGGAAAGAGCTGCTGTTCCCTTTTTTCAGTTCTGAACTGCAATGGCCTGTCTAACCTTTTGAAAAATTGCATCCAAATGAAGATTGCTGCCAAACAAAAGGTGCCACCACAGAAAGATCTTTGATGCCCAAGAAGTGCGCTGTCTGCCCCAACAACTGCACCTCAAAGCCAAAGCTTCCAGACCGTTTTTCCTGGTGGAAAGAGCTGCTGTTCCCTTTTTTCAACCCTGCGCTACATTACCCAGTCCCACCTTTTGAAAAATAGAATCCAAATGAAGATTCCTGCCAGACAAAAGGTGCCACCACAGAATACTCTTCCTGCCCAAGAAGTGCCCAGCCTGCACCAACTATACCTGAAGCCAAAGCTTCCAGACTGTTTTTCCTGTTGGAAAGAGCTGCTGTTCCCTTTTTTCAGCCCTGCGCTGCAATGGCCTGTCCCACCTTTTGAAAAATTGAAAGCAAATGAAGATTCCTGCCAGACAAAAGGTGCCACCACAGAAATATCTTTGCTGCCCAAGAAGTGCCCAGGCTGCCCCAACAACTGCAGCAGAAGTGAAAGGATCCAGAGATTTTTCCTTAGGGAAACAGCTGCTGTTCCCTTTTTTCAACCCTGCGCTACATTACCCAGTCCCACCTTTTGAAAAATAGAATCCAAATGAAGATTCCTGCCAGACAAAAGGTGCCACCACAGAATACTCTTCCTGCCCAAGAAGTGCCCAGCCTACACCAACTACACCTGAAGCCAAAGCTTCCAGACTGTTTTTCCTGGTGGAAAGAGCTGCTGTTCCCTTTTTTCAACCCTGCGCTGCAATGGCCTGTCCCACCTCCTGAAAAATTTACTCCAAATGAAGATTCCTGCCAGACAAAAGGTGCCACCACAGAAAGATCTTTGCTGCCCAAGAAGTGCCCAGGCTGCCCCACCAACTGCAGCAGAAGTGAAAGGATCCAGAGATTTTTCCTTAGGGAAACAGCTGCTGTTCCCTTTTTTCAGCCCTGCACTACATTACCCAGTCCCACCTTTTAAAAAACTGAATGCAAATGAAGATTCCTGCCAGACAAAAGGTGCCACCACAGAAAACTCTTCCTGCCCAAGAAGTGCCCAGGCTGCACCAAGTACACCTGAAGCCAAAGCTTTCAGACTTTTTTTCCTTAGGGAAAGAGCTGCTGTTGCGTTTTTTCAACCCTGCTCTGCAATGGTCTGTCGCAGCTCCTGGAAAATTGAATCCAAATGAAGATTGCTGCCAGAGAAAAAGTACCACCACAGAAAACTCTTCCTGCCCAAGAAGTGCCCAGGCTGCCCCACCAACAGCAGCAGAAGTGAAAGGATCCAGAGATTTTTTCCTGGTGGAAAGAGCTGCTGTTCCCTTTTTTCTGCCCTGCGCTGCAATGGCCTGTCCCACCTCCTGGAAAATTGAATCCAAATGAAGATTACTGCCAGATAAAAGGTGCCACCACAGAAAGGTCTTGCTACCCAAAAAGTGCCAAGGGTGCCACAACAACTGCACCTCAAAGCCAAAGCTTCCAGACTGTTTTTCCTGGTGGAAAGAGCTGCTGTTCCCTTTTTTCAGCCCTGCACTGCAATGGCTGTCCCACCTCCTGGAAAATTGAATCCAAATGAAGATTCCTGCCAGACAAAAGGTGCCACCACAGAAAACTCTTGCTGCCCATGAAGTGCCCAGCCTGCACCAACTACACCCGAAGCCAAAGCTTCCATAGATTTTTCCTGGTGGAAAGAGCTGCTGTTCCCTTTTTTCAGCCCTGTCCTGCAATGGCCTGTCCCACCTTTTGAAAAATTGCATGCAAATGAAGATTGCTGCCAAACAAAAGGTGCCACCACAGAAAGATCTTTGCTGCCCAAGAAGTGCCCAGTCTGCCCCAACAACTGCACCTCAAAGCCAAAGCTTCCAGACTGTTTTTCCTGGTGGAAAGAGCTGCTGTTCCCTTTTTTCAGCCCTGCGCTACATTACCCAGTCCCACCTCCTGAAAAATAGAATCCAAATGAAGATTCTTGACAGACAAAAGGTGCCACCACAGAAAACTCTTCCTGCCCAAAAAGTGCCCAGGCTGCCCCAACAACTGCACCTCAAAGCGAAAGCTTCCAGACTGTTTTTCCTGGTGGAAATAGTTGTTGTTCCCTTTTTTCTGCCCTGCGCTGCAATGGCCTGTCCCACCTTTAAAAAAATTGAATGCAAATGAAGATTCCTGCCAGACAAAAAGTGCCACCACAGAAAGATCTTTGCTACCCAAGACGTGCCCAGGCTGCCCCAACAACTGCAGCAGAAGTGAAAGGATCCAGAGATTTTTCCTGGTGGAAAGAGCTGCTGTTCCCTTTTTTCAGTCCTGCGCTGCAATGGCCTGTCCCACCTCCTGGAAAATCTAATGCAAATGAAGATTCCTTCCAGACAAAAGGTGCCACCACAGAAAGATCTTTGCTGCCTAAGAAGTGCCCAGCCTGCACCAACTACACCTGAAGCCAAAGCTTCCAGACTGTTTTTCCTGTTGGAAAGAGCTGCTGTTCCCTTTTTTCAGCCCTGTGCTGCAATGGCCGGTCCCACCTCCTGAAAAATAGAATCGAAATAAAGATTGCTGCCAGGCAAAAGGTGCCACCACAGAAAGATCTTTGCTGCCCACGAAGTGCCCAGGCTGCCCCAACAACTGCACCTCAAAGCCAAAGGTTCCAGACTTTTTTTCCTAATGGAAAGAGCTGCTGTTCCCTTTTTTCAACCCTGCTCTGCAATGGCCTATCCCACCTCCTGGAAAATTTACTCCAAATGAAGATTCCTACCAAGCAAAGGGTGCCACCACAGAAAGATCTTTACTGCCCAAGAAGTGCCAAGGCTGCCTCAAAAACTACACTTGAAGCCAAAGGTTCCCGACTTTTTTTCCTTAGGGAAAGAGCTGCTGTTCCTTTTTTTCAGCCCTGCGCTGCAATGGCTTGTCCCACCTCCTGGAAAATTTACTCCAAATGAAGATATCTGCCAGACAAAATGTACCACCACAGAAAACTCTTGCTGCCCAAGAAGACGAATGCCCAGGCTGCTGCTCCACCAACTGCACCTTGAAGCCAAAGGATCACATCTTTTTTCCTGGTGGAAAGAGGCTGTTCCCTTTTTCAGCCCTGCTCTGCAACGGCATGTCCCACCTCCTGAAAAAAACTGAATGGAAATGAAGATTGCTTGCCGACAACAAGTAGCACACGAAAACTCTCTCCTTTCTTTTCAAGATGTGCCCCAGGCTGCCCCGCAACTGCAGCGAGAAGTGAACGGATCCAGAGATTTTTCTGGTGAAGAGCTGCTGTTCCCTTTTTTCAGTTCTGAACTGCAATGGCCTGTCTAACCTTTTGAAAAATTGCATCCAAATGAAGATTGCTGCCAAACAAAAGGTGCCACCACAGAAAGATCTTTGATGCCCAAGAAGTGCGCTGTCTGCCCCAACAACTGCACCTCAAAGCCAAAGCTTCCAGACTGTTTTTCCTGGTGGAAAGAGCTGCTGTTCCCTTTTTTCAACCCTGCGCTACATTACCCAGTCCCACCTTTTGAAAAATAGAATCCAAATGAAGATTCCTGCCAGACAAAAGGTGCCACCACAGAATACTCTTCCTGCCCAAGAAGTGCCCAGCCTGCACCAACTATACCTGAAGCCAAAGGTTCCAGACTGTTTTTCCTGTTGGAAAGAGCTGCTGTTCCCTTTTTTCAGCCCTGCGCTGCAATGGCCTGTCCCACCTTTTGAAAAATTGAAAGCAAATGAAGATTCCTGCCAGACAAAAGGTGCCACCACAGAAATATCTTTGCTGCCCAAGAAGTGCCCAGGCTGCCCCACCAACTGCAGCAGAAGTGAAAGGATCCAGAGATTTTTCCTTAGGGAAAGAGCTGCTGTTGCCTTTTTTCAGCCCTGCGCTGCAATGGCCTGTCCCACCTTTTGAAAACTGAATGTAAATGAAGATTCCTGCCAGACAAAAGGTGCCACCACAGAAAAGTCTTGCTGCCCAAGAAGTGCCCAGGGTCCCCCAACAACTGCAGCTCAAAGCCAAAACTTCCATACTTTTTTTCCTGGTGGAAAGAGCTGTTGTTCCCTTTTTCTGCCCTGCACTGCAATGGCCTGTCCCACCTCTTGGAAAATTGAAACCAAATGAAGATTCCTGCCAGAAAAAAGGTGCCACCACAGAAAACTCTTCCTGCCCAAGAAGTGCCCAGGCTGCCCCAACAACTGCACCTCAAAGCAAAAGCTTCCAGACTGTTTTTCCTGGTGGATATAGTTGTTGTTCCCTTTTTTCTGCCCTTCGCTGCAATGGCCTGTCCCACCTTTAAAAAAATTGAATGCAAATGAAGATTCCTGCCAGACAAAAAGTGCCACCACAGAAAGATCTTTGCTACCCAAGACGTGCCCAGGCTGCCCCAACAACTGCAGCAGAAGTGAAAGGATCCAGAGATTTTTCCTGGTGGAAAGAGCTGCTGTTCCCTTTTTTCAGCCCTGCACTGCAATGGCTGTCCCACCTCCTGAAAAATAGAATCCAAATAAAGATTCCTGCCAGACAAAAAGTACCACCACAGAAAACTCTTCCTGCCCAAGAAGTGCCCAGGCTACACCAAGTAAACCTGAAGCCAAAGCTTCCAGACTGTTTTTCCTGGTGGAAAGAGCTGTTGTCCCCTTTTTTCAGTTCTGAGCTGCAATGGCCTGTCCCACCTCCTGAAAAATTTACTCCAAATGAAGATTCTTGCCAGACGAAAGGTGCCACCACCAAAAGCTCTTTGCTGCCCAAGAAGTGCCCAGGCTGCCCCAACAACTGCACCTCAAAGCCAAAGGTTCCAGACTTTTTTTCCTAATGGAAAGAGCTGCTGTTCCCTTTTTTCAACCCTGCTCTGCAATGGCCTATCCCACCTCCTGGAAAATAGAATCCAAATGAAGATTCCTACCAGACAAAGGGTGCCACCACTGAAAGATCTTGACTGCCCAAGAAGTACCAAGGCTGCCCCAAAAACTACACTTGAAGCCAAAGGTTCCAGACTTTTTTTCCTTAGGGAAAGAGCTGCTGTTCCTTTTTTTCAGCCCTGCGCTGCAATGGCCTGTCCCACCTCCTGGAAAATTTACTCCAAATGAAGATATCTGCCAGACAAAAGGTGCCAGCACAGAAAACTCTTGCTGCCCAAGAAGTGCCCAGCCTACACCAACTACACCTGAAGCCAAAGCTTCCAGACTGTTTTTCCTGGTGGAAAGAGCTGCTGTTCCCTTTTTTCAACCCTGCGCTGCAATGGCCTGTCCCACCTCCTGAAAAATATACTCCAAATGAAGATTCGTGCCAGACAAAATGTGCCACCACAGAAAGCTCTTTGCTGCCCAAGAAGTGCCCAGGCTACCCCAACAACTACACTTGAAGACAACGGTTCCAGAGTTTGTTTCCTGGTGGAAAGAACTGCTGTTCCTTTTTTTCAGCTCTGATCTGCAATGGCCTCTCCCACCTCCTGAAAAATTTACTCCAAATGAAGATTCTTGCCAGACAAAAGGTACCACCACAGAAAACTCTTGCTGTCCAAGAAGTGCCCAGGCTGCACCAAGTACACCTGAAGCCAAAGCTTCCAGACTGTTTTTCCTTAGGGAAAGAGCTGCTGTTCCCTTTTTTCAGCCCTGCTCTGCAATGGCCTGTCTCACCTCCTGGAAAATTGAATCCAAATGAAGATTCCTGCCAGACAAAAGGTGCCACCACAGAAAGCTCTTTGCTGCCCAAGAAGTGCCCAGGCTGCCCACAACTGCACCTCAAAACCAAAGCTTCCAGTCTGTTTTTCCTGGTGGAAAGAGCTGTTGTTCCCTTTTTTCTGCCCTGCGCTGCAACGGCCTGTCCCACCTCCTGAAAAACTGAATGCAAATGAAGATTGCTGCCAGACAAAAAGTACCACCACAGAAAACTCTTCCTGCCCAAGAAGTGCCCAGGCTGCCCCAGCAACTGCAGCAGAAGTGACAGGATCCAGAGATTTTTCCTGGTGGAAAGAGCTGCTGTTCCCTTTTTTCAGCCCTGCGCTGCAATGGCCGGTCCCACCTCCTGGAAATTTACTTGAAATGAAGATTGCTGCCAGACAAAAGGTGCCACCACTGATAGGTCTTGCTATTCAAAAAGTGCCCAGGGTGCCCCAACAACTGCACCTCAAAGCCAAAGCTTCCAGACTGTTTTTCCTGGTGGAAAGAGCTGCTGTTCCCTTTTTTCAGCCCTGCGCTGCAATGACTGTCCCACCCCCTGGAAAATTGAATCCAAATGAAGATTCCTGCCAGACAAAAGGTGCCACCACAGAAAACTATTGCTGCCC
>NW_024103853.1:11011-26284 GCF_003945595.2 Pipra filicauda | reverse complement strand
GGTTTAGAGGTTTTTGGCTTTCGTTGTGAGCAATCTCTAAATGTTTGAGAGCTGAGTGTTTGAGCATTTGCCCATTTCATTTGCAGGGGCGGTCTTGGGAGCAGCTGAAAAGAGAGGAGCCTTGTAGGTGAGTTGGGGAGGCAGCAGGAGGAGCGGGGATCCACTGCAGCTTTAGAGATGCCTTGTAATTTTGTGTCTCACTCACTCAGGTATCCCGGAACGTGACATCCACAGTGTCCGACTCCGGTCAGGGCCTGGGTGCTGGTGAGTAGGGGGATCACTGGGGTTTGAGCCCCATGCCACCCAACTCACGTCTTGCTTATGGTTTTCTTTCTCGCAGTTGGCTCCTAGTAGTCTGATGATGGCAGGAACCTCTGAGCCAGCCCAGGTGCTCCTCCTCAGCATCCAAGATGGATTGACATCCCCGGCTCTCAGAAAGATAAGTGCAGGGCAAAGCCCCAGAGAGTGGTTGGGAGTGGGTGCAAGTCTGTGCCTCGCCTGGAGGGATTTTTGCAATTAGTCCGGTGCAAGGGGTATCCTGTGACAGATTATTTGGATGCATCAAAGGAAGGGCTTACTTTTTATCATTGGATTCCCGTGTGCCGGGCAGAGCAGTTCTGGTGTGTGTCACGTTCTTTGTCTCGTGCGTGTTTTGTGTCCTTCGTCGCTTAATTGTGTCACATGGTGTGTGTGGTCACAGGTGTGGGGTGTCTGACTTGGGGTCAGCCTGGAACTGCTCTGCCCTGCTCCGTGGATCAGTGGGTAGATAGAATATTGCTCAGTCTCCCATCAACATGTCAGTTCCCTTAGACAGTGGAGCCGATGGCTGTCCAGTCTGTGAGCAGGATGGTCTTGCGATACCCTGCTTGGGTGTATAGAGTCCCGGCTAGGAAGAGTAGGAACCAGTGTCTAGGGTTTAGAGGTTTTTGACTTTCGTTGTGAGCAATCCCTAAATGTTTGAGAGCTGTGTGTTTGAGCATTTGCCCATGTCATTTGCAGGGGCGGTCTTGGGAGCAGCTGAAGAGAGAGGAGCCTTGTAGGTGAGTTGGGGAGGCAGCAGGAGGAGCGGGGATGCACTGCAGCTTTAGAGATGCCTTCTAATTTTGTGTCTCACTCACTCAGGTATCCCGGAACGTGACATCCACAGTGTCCGACTCCGGTCAGGGCCTGGGTGCTGGTGAGTAGGGGGATCACTGGGGTTTGAGCCCCATGCCACACAACTCACGTATTGCTTATGGTTTTCTTTCTCGCAGTTGGCTCCTAGTAGTCTGACGATGGCAGGAACCTCTGAGCCAGCCCAGGTGCGCCTCCTCTGCATCAAAGCTGGATTGACATCCCCGGCTCTCAGAAAGATAAGTGCAGGGCAAAGCCCCAGAGAGTGGTTGGGAGTGGGTGCAAGTCTGTGCCTCGCCTGGAGGGATTTTTGCAATTAGTCCGGTGCAGGGGGTATCCTGTGACAGGTTATTTGGACGCATCAAAGGAAGGGCTTCCTTTTTATCATTGGATTCCCGTGTGCCGGGCAGAGCAGTTCTGGTGTGTGTCACGTCCTTTCTCTCATGCGTGTTTTGTGTCACATGGTGTGTGTGGTCACAGGTGTGGGTTGTCTGACTTGGGGTCAGCCTGGAACTGCTCTGCCCTGCTCCGTGGATCAGTGGGTAGATAGAATATTGCTCAGAGTCTCCCATCAACATGTCAGTTCCCTTAGACAGTGGAGCCGATGGCTGTACAGTCGGTGATGGGGATGGTCTTGCGATGCCCTGCTTGGGTGTATAGAGTCCCGGCTAGGAAGAGTAGGAACCAGTGTCTAGGGTTTAGAGGTTTTTGACTTTCGTTGTGAGCAATCCCTAAATGTTTGAGAACTGAGTGTCTGAGCATTTGCCCATTTCATTTGCAGGGGCGGTCTTGGGAGCAGCTGAAGAGAGAGGAGCCTTGTAGGTGAGTTGGGGAGGCAGCAGGAGGAGCGGGGATCCACTGCAGCTTTAGAGATGCCTTCTAATTTTGTGTCTCACTCTCTCAGGTATCCCGGAACGTGACATCCACAGTGTCCGACTCCGGTCAGGGCCTGGGTGCTGGTGAGTAGGGGGATCACTGGGGTTTGAGCCCCATGCCACCCAACTCACGTCTTGCTTATGGTTTTCTTTCTCGCAGTTGGCTCCTAGTAGTCTGACGATGGCAGGAACCTCTGAGCCAGCCCAGGTGCTCCTCCTCTGCATCAAAGCTGGATTGACATCCCCGGCTCTCAGAAAGATAAGTGCAGGGCAAAGCCCCAGAGAGTGGTTGGGTGTTGGGGCAAGTCTGTGCCTCGCCTGGAGGGATTTTTGAAATGAGTCCGGTGCAGGGGGTATCCTGGAACAGGTTATTTGGACGCATCAAAGGAAGGGCTTACTTTTTATCATTGGATTCGTGTGTGCCGGGCAGAGCAGTTCTGGTGTGTGTCACGTCCTTTGTCTCGTGCGTGTTTTGTGTCCTTCGTCTCTTAATTGTGTCACATGGTGTGTGTGGTCACCGGTGTGGGGTGTCTGACTTGGGGTCAGCCTGGAACTGCTCTGCCCTGCTCCGTGGATCAGTGGGTAGATAGAATATTGCTCAGAGTCTCCCATCAACATGTCAGTTCCCTTCGACAGTGGAGCCGATGGCTGTCCAGTCTGTGAGCAGGATGGTCTTGCGATGCCTTGCTTGGGTGTATAGGGTCCGGACTGGGTAGAGTAGGAAGCAGTGTCTAGGGTTTAGAGGTTTTTGGCTTTCGTTGTGAGCAATCCCTAAATGTTTGAGAGCTGTGTGTTTGAGCATTTGCCCATGTCATTTGCAGGGGCGGTCTTGGGAGCAGCTGAAGAGAGAGGAGGCTTGTAGGTGAGTTGGGGAGGCAGCAGGAGGAGCGGGGATCCACTGCAGCTTTAGAGATGCCTTCTAATTTTGTGTCTCACTCACTCAGGTATCCCGGAACGTGACATGCACAGTGTCCGACTCCGGTCAGGGCCTGGGTGCTGGTGAGTAGGGGGATCACTGGGGTTTGAGCCCCATGCCACACAACTCACGTATTGCTTATGGTTTTCTTTCTCGCAGTTGGCTCCTAGTAGTCTGACGATGGCAGGAACCTCTGAGCCAGCCCAGGTGCTCCTCCTCTGCATCAAAGCTGGATTGACATCCCCGGCTCTCAGAAAGATAAGTGCAGGGCAAAGCCCCAGAGAGTGGTTGGGAGTGGGTGCAAGTCGGTGCCTCGCCTGGAGGGATTTTTGCAATTAGTCCGGTGCAAGGGGTATCCTGTGACAGGTTATTTGGATGCATCAAAGGAAGGGCTTACTTTTTATCATTGGATTCCCGTGTGCCGGGCAGAGCAGTTCTGGTGTGTGTCACGTCCTTTCTCTCATGCGTGTTTTGTGTCACATGGTGTGGGTGGTCACAGGTGTGGGGTGTCTGACTTGGGGTCAGCCTGGAACTGCTCTGCCCTGCTCCGTGGATCAGTGGGTAGATAGAATATTGCTCAGAGTCTCCCATCAACATGTCAGTTCCCTTAGACAGTGGAGCCGATGGCTGTCCAGTCTGTGAGCAGGATGGTCTTGCGATGCCTTGCTTGGGTGTATAGGGTCCCGGCTAGGTAGAGTAGGAACCAGTGTCTAGGGTTTAGAGGTTTTTGGCTTTCGTTGTGAGCAATCCCTAAATGTTTGAGAGCTGTGGGTTTGAGCATTTGCCCATGTCATTTGCAGGGGCGGTCTTGGGAGCAGCTGAAGAGAGAGGAGCCTTGTAGGTGAGTTGGGGAGGCAGCAGGAGGAGCGGGGATCCACTGCAGCTTTAGAGATGCCTTCTAATTTTGTGTCTCACTCACTCAGGTAGCCCGGAACGTGACATCCACAGTGTCCGACTCCGGTCAGGGCCTGGGTGCTGGTGAGTAGGGGGATCACTGGGGTTTGAGCCCCATGCCACACAACTCACGTATTGCTTATGGTTTTCTTTCTCGCAGTTGGCTCCTAGTAGTCTGACGATGGCAGGAACCTCTGAGCCAGCCCAGGTGCTCCTCCTCTGCATCCAAGCTGGATTGACATCCCCGGCTCTCAGAAAGATAAGTGCAGGGCAAAGCCCCAGAGAGTGGTTGGGAGTGGGTGCAAGTCTGTGCCTCGCCTGGAGGGATTTTTGCAATTAGTCCGGTGCAAGGGGTATCCTGTGACAGGTTATTTGGATGCATCAAAGGAAGGGCTTCCTTTTTATCATTGGATTCCCGTGTGCCGGGCAGAGCAGTTCTGGTGTGTGTCACGTCCTTTCTCTCATGCGTGTTTTGTGTCACATGGTGTGTGTGGTCACAGGTGTGGGGTGTCTGACTTGGGGTCAGCCTGGAACTGCTCTGCCCTGCTCCGTGGATCAGTGGGTAGATAGAATATTGCTCAGAGTCTCCCATCAACATGTCAGTTCCCTTAGACAGTGGAGCCGATGGCTGTCCAGTCGGTGAGCAGGATGGTCTTGCGATACCCTGCTTGGGTGTATAGGGTCCCGGCTAGGTAGAGTAGGAACCAGTGTCTACGGTTTAGAGGTTTTTGGCTTTCGTTGTGAGCAATCCCTAAATGTTTGAGAGCTGAGTGTTTGAGCTTTTGCCCATTTCATTTGCAGGGGCGGTCTTGGGAGCAGCCGAAGAGAGAGGAGCCTTGTAGGTGAGTTGGGGAGGCAGCAGGAGGAGCGGGGATCCACTGCAGCTTTAGAGATGCCTTCTAATTTTGTCTCTCGCTCACTCAGGTATCCCAGAAGATGACAGCACGCTGTCCAAGTCTGGTCAGAGCCAGCGACCCGAGGACCTGCCTCGTTGAGAGTGAGTAGAGGGATCATGGGGGCTGGGGCCAGTGTCACACTACTCAGATATGGTGTCTGGTTTTCTTTCTTGCAGTTGACTCCGAGTAGTCTGACGATGGCAGGAACCTCTGAGCCAGCCCAGGTGCCCCTCCTCTGCATCCAAGATGGATTGGCATCCCCTGCACTTGGAAAGATAAGTGCAGGGCAAAGACCCAGAGAGGGGTTGGGAGTGGGTGCAAGTCTGTGCCTCGCCTGGAGGGATTTTTGAAATGAGTCTGGTGCAGGGGGTATCCTGTGACAGGTTATTTGGACGCATCAAAGGAAGGGCTTACTTTCTATCATTGGATTCCCGTGTGCCGGGCAGAGCAGTTCTGGTGTGTGTCACGTCCTTTGTCTCGTGCGTGTTTTGTGTCCTTCGTCTCTTAATTGTGTCACATGGTGTGTGTGGTCACAGGTGTGGGGTGTCTGACTTGGGGTCAGCCTGGAACTGCTCTGCCCTGCTCCGTGGATCAGTGGGTAGATAGAATATTGCTCAGTCTCCCATCAACATGTCAGTTCCCTTAGACAGTGGAGCCGATGGCTGTCCAGTCTGTGAGCAGGATGGTCTTGCGATACCCTGCTTGGGTGTATAGAGTCCCGGCTAGGTAGAGTAGGAACCAGTGTCTAGGGTTTAGAGGTTTTTGACTTTCGTTGTGAGCAATCCCTAAATGTTTGAGAGCTGTGTGTTTGAGCATTTGCCCATGTCATTTGCAGGGGCGGTCTTGGGAGCAGCTGAAGAGAGAGGAGCCTTGTAGGTGAGTTGGGGAGGCAGCAGGAGGAGCGGGGATGCACTGCAGCTTTAGAGATGCCTTCTAATTTTGTGTCTCACTCCCTCAGGTATCCTGGAACGTGACATCCACAGTGTCCGACTCCGGTCAGGGCCTGGGTGCTGGTGAGTAGGGGGATCACTGGGGTTTGAGCCCCATGCCACACAACTCACGTCTTGCTTATGGTTTTCTTTCTCGCCGTTGGCTCCTAGTAGTCTGACGATGGCAGGAACCTCTGAGCCAGCCCAGGTGCTCCTCCTCTGCATCAAAGCTGGATTGACATCCCCGGCTCTCAGAAAGAGAAGTGCAGGGCAAAGCCCCAGAGAGTGGTTGGGAGTGGGTGCAAGTCTGTGCCTCGCCTGGAGGGATTTTTGCAATTAGTCCGGTGCAGGGGGTATCCTGTGACAGGTTATTTGGACGCATCAAAGGAAGGGCTTCCTTTTTATCATTGGATTCCCGTGTGCCGGGCAGAGCAGTTCTGGTGTGTGTCACGTCCTTTCTCTCATGCGTGTTTTGTGTCACATGGTGTGTGTGGTCACAGGTGTGGGGTGTCTGACTTGGGGTCAGCCTGGAACTACTCTGCCCTGCTCCGTGGATCAGTGGGTAGATAGAATATTGCTCAGTCTCCCATCAACATGTCAGTTCCCTTAGACAGTGGAGCCGATGGCTGTCCAGTCTGTGAGCAGGATGGTCTTGCGATGCCTTGCTTGGGTGTATAGGGTCCCGACTGGGTAGAGTAGGAACCAGTGTCTAGGGTTTAGAGGTTTTTGGCTTTCGTTGTGAGCAATCCCTAAATGTTTGAGAGCTGTGTGTTTGAGCATTTGCCCATGTCATCTGCAGGGGCGGTCTTGGGAGCAGCTGAAGAGAGAGGAGCCTTGTAGGTGAGTTGGGGAGGCAGCAGGAGGAGCGGGGATCCACTGCAGCTTTAGAGATGCCTTCTAATTTTGTGTCTCACTCGCTCAGGTATCCCGGAACGTGACATCCACAGTGTCCGACTCCGGTCAGGGCCTGGGTGCTGGTGAGTAGGGGGATCACTGGGGTTTGAGCCCCATGCCACACAACTCACGTATTGCTTATGGTTTTCTTTCTCGCAGTTGACTCCTAGTAGTCTGACGATGGCAGGAACCTCTGAGCCAGCCCAGGTGCCCCTCCTCTGCATCCAAGATGGATTGGCATCCCCTGCACTTGGAAAGATAAGTGCAGGGCAAAGCCTCAGAGAGGGGTTGGGAGTGGGTGCAAGTCTGTGCCTCGCCTGGAGGGATTTTTGAAATGAGTCCGGTGCAGGGGGTATCCTGGAACAGACTATTTGGACGCATCAAAGGAAGGGCTTACTTTTTATCATTGGATTCCCGTGTGCCGGGCAGAGCAGTTCTGGTGTGTGTCACGTCCTTTCTCTCATGCGTGTTTTGTGTCACATGGTGTGTGTGGTCACAGGTGTGGGGTGTCTGACTTGGGGTCAGCCTGGAACTGCTCTGCCCTGCTTCGTGGATCAGTGGGTAGATAGAATATTGCTCAGAGTCTCCCATCAACATGTCAGTTCCCTTAGACAGTGGAGCCAATGGCTGTCCAGTCTGTGAGCAGGATGGTCTTGCGATGCCCTGCTTGGGTGTATAGAGTCCCGGCTAGGAAGAGTAGGAACCAGTGTCTAGGGTTTAGAGGTTTTTGGCTTTCGTTGTGAGCAAGCGCTAAATGTTTGAGAGCTGAGTGTTTGAGCTTTTGCCCATGTCATTTGCAGGGGCGGTCTTGGGAGCAGCCGACGAGAGAGGAGCCTTGTAGGTGAGTTGGGGAGGCAGCAGGAGGAGCGGGGATGCACTGCAGCTTTAGAGATGCCCTCTAATTTTGTCTCTCGCACACTCAGGTATCCCAGAAGATGACAGCACGCTGTCCAAGTGTGGTCAGAGCCAGCGACCCGAGGACCTGCCTCGTTGAGAGTGAGTAGAGGGATCATGGGGGCTGGGGCCACGTGTCACACTACTCAGATATGGTGTCTGGTTTTCTTTCTTGCAGTTGACTCCGAGTAGTCTGACGATGGCAGGAACCTCTGAGCCAGCCCAGGTGCCCCTCCTCTGCATCCAAGATGGATTGGCATCCCCTGCACTTGGAAAGATAAGTGCAGGGCAAAGCCCCAGAGAGGGGTTGGGAGTGGGTGCAAGTCTGTGCCTCGCCTGGAGGGATTTTTGAAATGAGTCTGGTGCAGGGGGTATCCTGGAACAGGTTATTTGGACGCATCAAAGGAAGGGCTTACTTTTTATCATTGGATTCCCGTGTGCCGGGCAGAGCAGTTCTGGTGTGTGTCACGTCCTTTGTCTCGTGCGTGTTTTGTGTCCTTCGTCTCTTAATTGTGTCACATGGTGTGTGTGGTCACAGGTGTGGGGTGTCTGACTTGGGGTCAGCCTGGAACTGCTCTGCCCTGCTCCGTGGATCAGTGGGTAGATGGAATATTGCTCAGAGTCTCCCATCAACATGTCAGTTCCCTTAGACAGTGGAGCCAATGGCTGTCCAGTCTGTGAGCAGGATGGTCTTGCGATACCCTGCTTGGGTGTATAGAGTCCCGACTGGGTAGAGTAGGAACCAGTGTCTAGGGTTTAGAGGTTTTTGGCTTTCCTTGTGAGCAATCTCTAAATGTTTGAGAACTGAGTGTTTGAGCATTTGCCCATTTCATTTGCAGGGGCGGTCTTGGGAGCAACTGAAGAGAGAGGAGCCTTGTAGGTGAGTTGGGGAGGCAGCAGGAGGAGCGGGGATCCACTGCAGCTTTAGAGATGCCTTCTAATTTTGTGTCTCACTCACTCAGGTATCCCGGAACGTGACATCCACGGTGTCTGACTCCGGTCAGGGCCTGGGTGCTGGTGAGTAGGGGGATCACTGGGGTTTGAGCCCCATGCCACCCAACTCACGTATTGCTTATGGTTTTCTTTCTCGCAGTTGGCTCCTAGTAGTCTGACGATGGCAGGAACCTCTGAGCCAGCCCAGGTGCCCCTCCTCTGCATCCAAGATGGATTGACATCCCCGGCTCTCAGAAAGATAAGTGCAGGACAAAGCCCCAGAGAGTGGTTGGGAGTGGGTGCAAGTCTGTGCCTCGCCTGGAGGGATTTTTGAAATGAGTCCGGTGCAGGGGGTATCCTGGAACAGGTTATTTGGACGCATCAAAGGAAGGGCTTACTTTTTATCATTGGATTCCCGTGTGCCGGGCAGAGCAGTTCTGGTGTGTGTCACGTCCTTTCTCTCATGCGTGTTTTTTGTCACATGGTGTGTGTGGTCACAGGTGTGGGGTGTCTGACTTGGGGTCAGCCTGGAACTGCTCTGCCCTGCTCCGTGGATCAGTGGGTAGATAGAATATTGCTCAGAGTCTCCCATCAACATGTCAGTTCCCTTAGACAGTGGAGCCGATGGCTGTCCAGTCGGTGAGCAGGATGGTCTTGCGATGCCTTGCTTGGGTGTATAGGGTCCCGACTGGGTAGAGTAGGAACCAGTGTCTAGGGTTTAGAGGTTTTTGACTTTCGTTGTGAGCAATCCCTAAATGTTTGAGAGCTGTGTGTTTGAGCATTTGCCCATGTCATTTGCAGGGGCGGTCTTGGGAGCAGCTGAAGAGAGAGGAGCCTTGTAGGTGAGTTGGGGAGGCAGCAGGAGGAGCGGGGATCCACTGCAGCTTTAGAGATGCCTTCTAATTTTGTGTCTCACTCACTCAGGTATCCCGGAACGTGACATCCGCAGTGTCCGACTCCGGTCAGGGCCTGGGTGCTGGTGAGTAGGGGGATCACTGGGGTTTGAGCCCCATGCCACACAACTCACGTATTGCTTATGGTTTTCTTTCTCGCAGTTGGCTCCTAGTAGTCTGACGATGGCAGGAACCTCTGAGCCGCCCAGGCCCCTGTGCCCTGCCTGCTGAATAAAGCTGGATTGACAAATCCCCCTCTCCCGGCTCTCAGAAAGATATGTGCCAGGGCAAAGCCCCCAGAGAGGGGTGGAAGTGGGTTGCAAGTCTGTGCCGCGCCTGGGAGGGTTTTTTTGCAATTAGGCCTGCAAGGAAGGGTATCCTGTGACAGATTATTTGGATGCATCAAAGGAAGGGCTTACTTTTTATCATTGGATTCCCGTGTGCCGGGCAGAGCAGTTCTGGTGTGTGTCACGTCCTTTGTCTCGTGCGTGTTTTGTGTCCTTCGTCTCTTAATTGTGTCACATGGTGTGTGTGGTCACAGGTGTGGGGTGTCTGACTTGGGGTCAGCCTGGAACTGCTCTGCCCTGCTCCGTGGATCAGTGGGTAGATAGAATATTGCTCAGAGTCTCCCATCAACATGGCAGTTCCCTTAGACAGTGGAGCCGATGGCTGTCCAGTCTGTGAGCAGGATGGTCTTGCGATGCCTTGCTTGGGTGTATAGGGTTCCGACTGGGTAGAGTAGGAACCAGTGTCTAGGGTTTAGAGGTTTTTGGCTTTCGTTGTGAGCAATCCCTAAATGTTTGAGAGCTGAGTGTTTGAGCTTTTGCCCATTTCATTTGCAGGGGCGGTCTTGGGAGCAGCCGAAGAGAGAGGAGCCTTGTAGGTGAGTTGGGGGAAGGCAGCAGGAGGGAAAGCGGGGATCCACTGCACTTTAGTTAAGAGATGCCCTCCTAATTTTGTCTCTCCGCTCACGCAGGGATCCAAGAAGATGACAGCACGCTGGCCAAGTCCTGGTCAAGACAGCGAACCGAGTGACCTGCCTCGTTAGAGTGAGTAGAGGGATCGATTGGGGGCTGGGACCACGGGTCACAGTATCAGATATGGTTGTCTGGTGTTTCCGTTCTTGCAGTTTGAAACTCCGAGTAGTCCTGACGACGGCAGGACTCTGAGCCAGCCCAGTGGCCCCTCCTGGCTGCAGCCAGATGGATTGACGAGTCGGCCCGTCCTTGGAAAGATCAATGCCGGGCAAAGCCCCAGAGAAGGGGTTGGGAAGTGGGTGCCAGTCCGTAGCCTCGCCTGGAGGGATTTTTGAAAGGAGTCCGGTGCAGGGGGTATCCTGGAACAGGTTATTTGGACGCATCAAAGGAAGGGCTTACTTTTTATCATTGGATTCCCGTGTGCCGGGCAGAGCAGTTCTGGTGTGTGTCACGTCCTTTCTCTCATGCGTGTTTTGTGTCACATGGTGTGTGTGGTCACAGGTGTGGGGTGTCTGACTTGGGGTCAGCCTGGAACTGCTCTGCCCTGCTCCGTGGATCAGTGGGTAGATAGAATATTGCTCAGTCTCCCATCAACATGTCCGTTCCCTTAGACAGTGGAGCCGATGGCTGTCCAGTCTGTGAGCAGGATGGTCTTGCGATGCCCTGCTTGGGTGTATAGAGTCCTGGCTAGGTAGAGTAGGAACCAGTGTCTAGGGTTTAGAGGTTTTTGACTTTCCTTGTGAGCAATCTCTAAATGTTTGAGAACTGAGTGTTTGAGCATTTGCCCATGTCATTTGCAGGGGCGGTCTTGGGAGCAGCTGAAGAGAGAGGAGCCTTGTAGGTGAGTTGGGGAGGCAGCAGGAGGAGCGGGGATCCACTGCAGCTTTAGAGATGCCTTCTAAGTTTGTGTCTCACTCACCCAGGTATCCTGGAACGTGACATCCACAGTGTCCGACTCCGGTCAGGGCCTGGGTGCTGGTGAGTAGGGGGATCACTGGGGTTTGAGCCCCATGCCACACAACTCACGTATTGCTTATGGTTTTCTTTCTCGCAGTTGGCTCCTAGTAGTCTGACGATGGCAGGAACCTCTGAGGCAGCCCAGGTGCCCCTGCTCTGCATCAAAGCTGGATTGACATCCCCGGCTCTCAGAAAGATAAGTGCAGGGCAAAGCCCCAGAGAGTGGTTGGGAGTGGGTGCAAGTCTGTGCCTCGCCTGGAGGGATTTTTGCAATGAGTCCGGTGCAAGGGGTATCCTGTGACAGGTTATTTGGATGCATCAAAGGAAGGGCTTACTTTTTATCATTGGATTCCCGTGTGCCGGGCAGAGCAGTTCTGGTGTGTGTCACGTCCTTTGTCTCGTGCGTGTTTTGTGTCCTTCGTCTCTTAATTGTGTCACATGGTGTGTGTGGTCACAGGTGTGGGGTGTCTGACTTGGGGTCAGCCTGGAACTGATCTGCCCTGCTCCGTGGATCAGTGGGTAGATAGAATATTGCTCAGAGTCTCCCATCAACATGTCAGTTCCCTTAGACAGTGGAGCCGATGGCTGTCCAGTCGGTGAGCAGGATGGTCTTGCGATACCCTGCTTGGGTGTATAGGGTCCCGACTGGGTAGAGTAGGAATCAGTGTCTAGGATTTAGAGGTTTTTGGCTTTCGTTGTGAGCAATCCCTAAATGTTTGAGAGCTGAGTGTTTGAGCTTTTGCCCATTTCATTTGCAGGGGCGGTCTTGGGAGCAGCCGAAGAGAGAGGAGCCTTGTAGGTGAGTTGGGGAGGCAGCAGGAGGAGCGGGGATCCACTGCAGCTTTAGAGATGCCTTCTAATTTTGTCTCTCGCTCACTCAGGTATCCCAGAAGATGACAGCACGCTGTCCAAGTCTGGTCAGAGCCAGCGACCCGAGGACCTGCCTCGTTGAGAGTGAGTAGAGGGATCATGGGGGCTGGGACCACGTGTCACAGTACTCAGATATGGTGTCTGGTTTTCTTTCTTGCAGTTGACTCCGAATAGTCTGACGATGGCAGGAACCTCTGAGCCAGCCCAGGTGCCCCTCCTCTGCATCCAAGATGGATTGACATCCCCTGCACTTGGAAAGATAAGTGCAGGGCAAAGACCCAGAGAGGGGTTGGGAGTGGGTGCAAGTCTGTGCCTCGCCTGGAGGGATTTTTGCAATGAGTCCGGTGCAGGGGGTATCCTGTGACAGGTTATTTGGATGCATCAAAGGAAGGGCTTACTTTTTATCATTGGATTCCCATGTGCCGGGCAGAGCAGTTCTGGTGTGTGTCACGTCCTTTCTCTCGTGCGTGTTTTGTGTCACATGGTGTGTGTGGTCACGGGTGTGGGGTGTCTGACTTGGGGTCAGCCTGGAACTGCTCTGCCCTGCTCCGTGGATCAGTGGGTAGATAGAATATTGCTCAGAGTCTCCCATCAACATGTCAGTTCCCTTAGACAGTGGAGCCGATGGCTGTCCAGTCTGTGAGCAGGATGGTCTTGCGATACCCTGCTTGGGTGTATAGAGTCCCGGCTAGGTAGAGTAGGAACCAGTGTCTAGGGTTTAGAGGTTTTTGACTTTCATTGTGAGCAATCCCTAAATGTTTGCGAGCTGTGTGTTTGAGCATTTGCCCATGTCATTTGCGGGGCAGTCTTGGGAGCAGCTGAAGAGAGAGGAGCCTTGTAGGTGAGTTGGGGAGGCAGCAGGAGGAGCGGGGATGCACTGCAGCTTTAGAGATGCCTTCTAATTTTGTGTCTCACTCACTCAGGTATCCCGGAACGTGACACCCACAGTGTCCGACTCCGGTCAGGGCCTGGGTGCTGGTGAGTAGGGGGGATCACTGGGGTTTGAGCCCCATGCCACACAACTCACGTATTGCTTATGATTTTCTTTCTCGCAGTTGGCTCCTAGTAGTCTGACGATGGCAGGAACCTCTGAGCCAGCCCAGGTGCTCCTCCTCTGCATCAAAGCTGGATTGACATCCACGGCTCTCAGAAAGATAAGTGCAGGGCAAAGCCCCAGAGAGTGGTTGGGAGTGGGTGCAAGTCTGTGCCTCTCCTGGAGGGATTTTTGCAATTAGTCCGGTGCAAGGGGTATCCTGTGACAGGTTATTTGGATGCATCAAAGGAAGGGCTTACTTTTTATCATTGGATTCCCGTGTGCCGGGCAGAGCAGTTCTGGTGTGTGTCACGTTCTTTGTCTCGTGCGTGTTTTGCGTCCTTCGTCTCTTAATTGTGTCACATGGTGTGTGTGGTCACAGGTGTGGGGTGTCTGACTTGGGATCAGCCTGGAACTGCTCTGCCCTGCTCCGTGGATCAGTGGGTAGATAGAATATTGCTCAGAGTCTCCCATCAACATGTCAGTTCCCTTAGACAGTGGAGCCGATGGCTGTCCAGTCTGTGAGCAGGATGGTCTTGCGATACCCTGCTTGGGTGTATAGGGTCCGGACTGGGTAGAGTAGGAAGCAGTGTCTAGGGTTTAGAGGTTTTTGGCTTTCGTTGTGAGCAATCCCTAAATGTTTGAGAGCTGTGTGTTTGAGCATTTGCCCATGTCATTTGCAGGGGCGGTCTTGGGAGCAGCGGAAGAGAGAGGAGCCTTGTAGGTGAGTTGGGGAGGCAGCAGGAGGAGCGGGGATCCACTGCAGCTTTAGAGATGCCTTCTAATTTTGTGTCTCACTCACTCAGGTATCCCGGAACGTGACATCCACGGTGTCTGACTCCGGTCAGGGCCTGGGTGCTGGTGAGTAGGGGGATCACTGGGGTTTGAGCCCCATGCCACCCAACTCACGTATTGCTTATGGTTTTCTTTCTCGCAGTTGGCTCCTAGTAGTCTGACGATGGCAGGAACCTCTGAGCCAGCCCAGGTGCCCCTCCTCTGCATCCAAGATGGATTGGCATCCCCTGCACTTGGAAAGATAAGTGCAGGGCAAAGACCCAGCGAGGGGTTGGGAGTGGGTGCAAGTCTGTGCCTCGCCTGGAGGGATTTTTGAAATGAGTCCGGTGCAGGGGGTATCCTGGAACAGGTTATTTGGACGCATCAAAGGAAGGGCTTACTTTTTATCATTGGATTCCCGTGTGCCGGGCAGAGCAGTTCTGGTGTGTGTCACGTCCTTTCTCTCATGCGTGTTTTGTGTCACATGGTGTGTGTGTGGTCACAGGTGTGGGGTGTCTGACTTGGGGTCAGCCTGGAACTGCTCTGCCCTGCTCCGTGGATCAGTGGGTAGATAGAATATTGCTCAGAGTCTCCCATCAACATGTCAGTTCCCTTAGACAGTGGAGCCGATGGCTGTCCAGTCGGTGAGCAGGATGGTCTTGCGATGCCTTGCTTGGGTGTATAGGGTCCCGACTGGGTAGAGTAGGAACCAGTGTCTAGGGTTTAGAGGTTTTTGACTTTCGTTGTGAGCAATCCCTAAATGTTTGAGAGCTGTGTGTTTGAGCATTTGCCCATGTCATTTGCAGGGGCGGTGTTGGGAGCAGCTGAAGAGAGAGGAGCCTTGTAGGTGAGTTGGGGAGGCAGCAGGAGGAGCGGGGATCCACTGCAGCTTTAGAGATGCCTTCTAATTTTGTGTCTCACTCACTCAGGTATCCCGGAACGTGACATCCACAGTGTCCGACTCCGGTCAGGGCCTGAGTGCTGGTGAGTAGGGGGATCACTGGGGTTTGAGCCCCATGCCACACAACTCACGTATTGCTTATGGTTTTCTTTCTCGCAGTTGGCTCCTAGTAGTCTGACGATGGCAGGAACCTCTGAGCCAGCCCAGGTGCCCCTCCTCTGCATCCAAGATGGATTGACATCCCCGGCTCTCAGAAAGATAAGTGCAGGACAAAGCCCCAGAGAGTGGTTGGGAGTGGGTGCAAGTCTGTGCCTCGCCTGGAGGGATTTTTGAAATGAGTCCGGTGCAGGGGGTATCCTGGAACAGGTTATTTGGACGCATCAAAGGAAGGGCTTACTTTTTATCATTGGATTCCTGTGTGCCGGGCAGAGCAGTTCTGGTGTGTGTCACGTCCTTTCTCTCATGCGTGTTTTGTGTCACATGGTGTGTGTGGTCACAGGTGTGGGGTGTCTGACTTGGGGTCA
>NW_024103853.1:0-7665 GCF_003945595.2 Pipra filicauda | reverse complement strand
TGGTTTTCTTTCTCGCAGTTGGCTCCTAGTAGTCTGACGATGGCAGGAACCTCTGAGGCAGCCCAGGTGCCCCTCCTTTGCATCAAAGCTGGATTGGCATCCCCTGCTCTCGGAAAGATAAGTGCAGGGCAAAGACCCAGCCAGGGGGTGGGAGTGGGTGCAAGTCTGTGCCTGGCCTGGAGGGATTTTTGCAATTATTCCGGTGCAGGGGGTATCCTGTGACAGGTTATTTGGACGCATCAAAGGAAGGGCTTACTTTTTATCATTGGATTCCTGTGTGCAGGGCAGAGCAGTTCTGGTGTGTGTCACGTCTTTTCTCTCGTGCGTGTTTTGTGTCACATGGTGTGTGTGGTCCCAGGTGTGGGGTGTCTCACTTGGGGTCAACCTGGAACTGCTCTGCCCTGCTCCGTGGATCAGTGTGTGGCTGGAATATGGCTCGGAGGCTGACGTCAACATGTCAGTTCCCTTAGACAGTGGAACCGATGGCTGTCCAGTCTGTGAGCAGGATGGTCTTGTGATGCCCTGCTTGGGTGTATAGAGTCCCGGCTAGGTGGAGTAGGAAGCAGTGTCTAGGGTTTAGAGGTTTTTGGCTTTCCTTGTGAGCAATCCCTAAATGTTAGAGAGCTGAGTGTTTGAGCATTTGCCCATTTCATTTGCAGGGGCGGTCTTGGGAGCAGCTGAAGAGAGAGGAGCCCTGTAGGTGAGTTGGGGAGGCAGCAGGAGGAGCGGGGATCCACTGCAGCTTTAGAGATGCCTTCTAAGTTTGTGTCTCACTCACTCAGGTATCCTGGAAGGTGACATCCACGGTGTCCGACTCCGGTCAGGGCCTGGGTGCTGGTGAGTAGGGGGATCACTGGGGTTTGAGCCCCATGCCACACAGCTCACGTCTTGCTTATGGTTTTCTTTCTCGCAGTTGGCTCCTAGTAGTCTGACGATGGCAGGAACCTCTGAGGCAGCCCAGGTGCCCCTCCTCTGCATCAAAGCTGGATTGGCATCCCCTGCTCTGGGAAAGATAAGTGCAGGGCAAAGACCCAGGGAGGGGTTGGGAGTGGGTGCAAGTCTGTGCTTCGCCTGGATGGATTTTTGCAATTATTCTGGTGCAGGGGGTATCCTGTGACAGGTTATTTGGACGCATCAAAGGAAGGGCTTACTTTTTATCATTGGATTCCTGTGTGCAGGGCAGAGTAGTTCTGGTGTGTGTCACGTCTTTTCTCTTGTGCGTGTTTAGCGTCACATGGTGTGTGTGGTCACAGGTGTGGGGTGTCTCACTTGGGGTCAACCTGGAACTGCTCTGCCCTGCTCCGTGGATCAGTGTGTGGCTGGAATATGGCTCGGAGTCTGACGTCAACATGTCAGTTCCCTTAGACAGTGGAACCGATGGCTGTCTAGTCTGTGAGCAGGATGGTCTTGTGATGCCCTGCTTGGGTGTATAGAGTCCCGGCTAGGTGGAGTAGGAAGCAGTGTCTAGGGTTTAGAGGTTTTTGGCTTTCCTTGTGAGCAATCCCTAAATGTTTGAGAGCTGAGTGTTTGAGCTTTTGCCCATTTCATTTGCAGGGGTGGTCTTGGGAGCAGCTGAAGAGAGAGGAGCCCTGTAGGTGAGTTGGGGAGGCAGCAGGAGGAGCGGGGATGCACTGCAGCTTTAGAGATGCCCTCTAATTTTGTCTCTCGCTCCCTCAGGTATCCCAGAAGATGACAGCACGTTGTCCAAGTCTGGTCAGAGCCAGCGACCCAAGGCCCTGCCTCGGTGAGAGTGAGTAGAGGGATCATGGGGTCTGGGGCCATGTGCCACACTATTCAGATATGGTGTCTGGTTTTCTTTCTCGCAGTTGACTCCAAGTAGTCTGACGATGGCAGGAACCTCTGAGGCAGCCCAGGTGCCCCTCCTCTGCATCAAAGCTGGATTGGCATCCCCTGCTCTCGGAAAGATAAGTGCAGGGCAAAGACCCAGCCAGGGGTTGGGAGTGGGTGCAAGTCTGTGCCTGGCCTGGATGGATTTTTGCAATTATTCCGGTGCAGAGGGTATCCTGTGACAGGTTATTTGGATGCATCAAAGGAAGGGCTTACTTTTTATCATTGGATTCCTGTGTGCAGGGCAGAGCAGTTCTGGTGTGTGTCACGTCTTTTCTCTCGTGCGTGTTTTGTGTCACATGTTGTGTGTGGTCACAGGTGTGGGGTGTCTCACTTGGGGTCAACCTGGAACTGCTCTGCCCTGCTCCGTGGATCAGTGTGTGGCTGGAATATGGCTCGGAGTCTGATGTCAACATGTCAGTTCCCTTAGACAGTGGAGCCGATGGCTGTCCAGTGTGTGAGCAGGTTGGTCTTGTGATGCCCTGCTTGGGTGTATAGAGTCCTGGCTAGGTGGAGTAGGAAGCAGTGTCTAGGGTTTAGAGGTTTTTGGCTTTCCCTGTGAGCAATCCCTAAATGTTTGAGAGCTGAGTGTTTGAGCTTTTGCCCATTTCATTTGCAGGGGTGGTCTTGGGAGCAGCTGAAGAGAGAGGAGCCTTGTAGGTGAGTTGGGGAGGCAGCAGGAGGAGCGGGGATCCACTGCAGCTTTAGAGATGCCTTCTAAGTTTGTGTCTCACTCACTCAGGTATCCTGGAAGGTGACATCCACGGTGTCCGACTCCGGTCAGGGCCTGGGTGCTGGTGAGTAGGGGGATCACTGGGGTTTGAGCCCCATGCCACACAGCTCACGTATTGCTTATGGTTTTCTTTCTCGCAGTTGGTTCCTGGTAGTCTGACGATGGCAGGAACCTCTGAGGCAGCCCAGGTGCCCCTCCTCTGCATCAAAGCTGGATTGGCATCCCCTGCTCTCGGAAAGATAAGTGCCGGGCAAAGACCCAGCGAGGGGTTGGGAGTGGGTGCAAGTCTGTGCCTGGCCTGGATGGATTTTTGCAATTATTCTGGTGCAGGGGGTATCCTGTGACAGGTTATTTGGATGCATCAAAGGAAGGGCTTACTTTTTATCATTGGATTCCTGTGTGCAGGGCAGAGCAGTTCTGGTGTGTGTCACGTCTTTTCTCTCGTGCATGTTTTGTGTCACATGGTGTGTGTGGTCACAGGTGTGGGGTGTCTCACTTGGGGTCAACCTGGAACTGCTCTGCCCTGCTCCGTGGATCAGTGTGTGGCTGGAATATGGCTCGGAGTCTGACGTCAACATGTCAGTTCCCTTAGACAGGGGAGCCGATGGCTGTCTAGTCTGTGAGCAGGATGGTCTTGTGATGCCCTGCTTGGGTGTATAGAGTCCCGGCTAGGTGGAGTAGGAAGCAGTGTCTAGGGTTTAGAGGTTTTTGGCTTTCCTTGTGAGCAATCCCGAAATGTTTCAGAGCTGAGTGTTTGAGCTTTTGCCCATTTCATTTGCAGGGGCGGTCTTGGGAGCAGCTGAAGAGAGAGGAGCCTTGTAGGTGAGTTGGGGAGGCAGCAGGAGGAGCGGGGATCCACTGCAGCTTTAGAGATGCCCTCTAATTTTGTGTATCATTCACTTCAGGGTCCATCATCCCCTGGAGGTGACATCCAGGTGTCCCGACGCCGGTCGGGCCTGGGTGCGGTGAGTAGGGGATCACTGGGGGTTTGAGCCCCATGCCACCAGCTCAGTATTGCTTATGGTTTTTCTTTCTCGCAGTTGGCTCCTGGTAGTCTGAACGATGGCAGGAACCTCGAGGGCCTCAGGTGCCCATCCTCTGCATCAAAGCTGGATGGGGCATCCCCTGCTCCTCGAAAGATAGTGCAAGGGCAAAGACCCAGCGAGGGGTTGGGAGTGTGTGAAAGTCTGGCCTTGCCTGGATGGGATTATTTTGGCAATTATTCGGTGGCAGGGGTATCCTGTGACGAGGTTTTATTGGATGCTCAGAGGAAGGGCTACTTTTTATCATTGGATTCCTGTGTGCAGGGCAGAGCAGTTCTGGTGTGTGTCACGTCTTTTCTCTCGTGCGTGTTTTGTGTCACATGGTGTGTGTGGTCACAGGTGTGGGGTGTCTCACTTGGGGTCAACCGGGAACTGCTCTGCCCTGCTCCGTGGATCAGTGTGTGGCTGGAATATGGCTCGGAGTCTGACGTCAACATGTCAGTTCCCTTAGACAGTGGAGCCGATGGCTGTCCAGTCTGTGAGCAGGATGGTCTTGTGATGCCCTGCTTGGGTGTATAGGGTCGCGACTGGGTAGAGTAGGAAGCAGTGTCTAGGGTTTAGAGGTTTTTGGCTTTCCTTGTGAGCAATCCCTAAATGTTTGAGAGCTGAGTGTTTGAGCTTTTGCCCATTTCATTTGCAGGGGCGGTCTTGGGAGCAGCTGAAGAGAGAGGAGCCTTGTAGGTGAGGTGGGGAGGCAGCAGGAGGAGCGGGGATCCACTGCAGCTTTAGAGATGCCTTCTAAGTTTGTGTCTCCCTCACTCAGGTATCCTGGAAGGTGACATCCACGGTGCCGACTTCCGTCAGGGCACTGGGTGCTGGTGAGTAGGGGGATCACTGGGGTTTGAGCCCCATGCCACACAGCTCACGTCTTGCTTATGGTTTTCTTTCTCGCAGTTGGCTCCTGGTAGTCTGACGATGGCAGGAACCTCTGAGGCAGCCCAGGTGCCCCTCCTCTGCATCAAAGCTGGATTGGCATCCCCTGCTCTCGGAAAGATAAGTGCAGGGCAAAGACCCAGCGAGGGGTTGGGAGTGGGTGCAAGTCTGTGCCTCGCCTGGATGGATTTTTGCAATTATTCTGGTGCAGGGAGTATCCTGTGACAGGTTATTTGGATGCATCAAAGGAAGGGCTTACTTTTTATCATTGGATTCCTGTGTGCAGGGCAGAGCAGTTCTGGTGTGTGTCGCGTCTTTTCTCTCGTGCGTGTTTTGTGTCACATGGTGTGTGTGGTCACAGGTGTGGGGTGTCTCACTTGGGGTCAACCTGGAACTGCTCTGCCCTGCTCTGTGGATCAGTGTGTGGCTGGAATATGGCTCGGAGTCTGACGTCAACATGTCAGTTCCCTTAGACAGTGGAGCCGATGGCTGTCCAGTCTGTGAGCAGAATGGTCTTGTGATGCCCTGCTTGGGTGTATAGAGTCCCGGCTAGGTGGAGTAGGAAGCAGTGTCTAGGGTTTAGAGGTTTTTGGCTTTCCCTGTGAGCAATCCCTAAATGTTTGAGAGCTGCGTGTTTGAGCTTTTGCCCATTTCATTTGCAGGGGTGGTCTTGGGAGCAGCTGAAGAGAGAGGAGCCCTGTAGGTGAGTTGGGGAGGCAGCAGGAAGAGCGGGGATGCACTGCAGCTTTAGAGATGCCCTCTAATTGTGTCTCTCGCTCCCTCAGGTATCCCAGAAGATGACAGCACGTTGTCCAAGTCTGGGTCAAGTCCGCGACCCCGAGGCCCTGCCCGTAGAGAGTGAGTATCGTGATCCAATGGGTCTGGGGCCATGTGGCCACACGCTTCAGATATGGTGCATGGTTTGGTCTCGCATGTGACTCCGAGTAGTTCTGACGATGGCAGGGAACCCTCTGAGTCGCCCAGGTGCCCCTCCTCGTGCATCAAAGGCTGTATTGGCAGTCCCCTGCTCTCTGAAAGATAAGTGCAGGGCAAAGACCCACCAGGGTTTGGAAGTGGGTGCAGAGTCCTGTGGCCGGCCTGGAGGATTTTTGCAATTATTTCCGTCAGGGGGTATCCTGATGAACAGGTTATTTGGACGCAGTCGAAAGGATGGCTTTACTTTTATCATTGATGTGCGCTGTGTGCAGGGCACTAGCAGTTCCTGAGTGTGTGTCACGTCTTTTCTCTCGTGGGTGTTTTGTGTCACATGGTGTGTGTGGTCACAGGTGTGGGGTGTCTCACTTGGGGTCAACCTGGAACTGCTCTGTCCTGCTCCGTGGATCAGTGTGTGGCTGGAATATGGCTCGGAGTCTGACGTCAACATGTCAGTTCCCTTAGACAGTGGAGCTGATGGCTGTCCAGTCTGTGAGCAGGATGGTCTTGTGATGCCCTGCTTGGGTGTATAGAGTCCTGGCTAGGTGGAGTAGGAAGCAGTGTCTAGGGTTTAGAGGTTTTGGCTTTCCTTGTGAGCAATCCCTAAATGTTTGAGAGCTGAGTGTTTGAGCATTTGCCCATTTCATTGCAGGGCGGATCTTGGAGCAGCTTGAAGAGAGAGAGCCTGTCGGTGAGTTGGGGAGGCGCAGAGGAGCGGGGATGCCTGCAGCTTGGAGAGATGCCTTCTATAAGTTTGTTTTGTCGCCTCACGGCAGTAGCAGGTATCGCGGGAAGTGCATCCACGGATGTCCGACTCAGGGTCAGGGCCTGGGGGGGCTGGTGATAGGGGGAGTACTGGGTTTGACCCCATGCCACACGCTCACTTCTTTCTTATGGTGTTCTTTCTCGCAGTTGGCCTCCTGGTAGTCTGACAATGGAGGAACCCGAGAAGACTCTGGAGGCAGCCCAGGGCCCGCATGTTGGCATCAAAGCTTATTGGGCTCCCCTGCTACACTCGTAAGAGAATGCAGGCAAAGACCCACGAGGGTTGGAGTGGGTGCAAGGTGCTGTGCCTGGCCTGGAGCAGGTTTGCAATTAGGCTGGTGCAGGGGGTAGACCTGTGACAGGTTATTTGGACGCATCAAAGGAAGGGCTTACTTTTTATCATTGGATTCCTGTGTGCAGGGCAGAGCAGTTCTGGTGTGTGGCACGTCTTTTCTCTCGTGCGTGTTTTGTGTCACATGGTGTGTGTGGTCACAGGTGTGGGGTGTCTCACTTGGGGTCAACCTGGAACTGCTCTGCCCTGCTCCGTGGATCAGTGTGTGGCTGGAATATGGCTCGGAGTCTGACGTCAACATGTCAGTTCCCTTAGACAGTGGAGCCGATGGCTGTCCAGTGTGTGAGCAGGATGGTCTTGTGATGCCCTGCTTGGGTGTATAGAGTCCCGGCTAGGTGGAGTAGGAAGCAGTGTCTAGGGTTTAGAGGTTTTTGGCTTTCCCTGTGAGCAATCCCTAAATGTTTGAGAGCTGAGTGTTTGAGCTTTTGCCCATTTCATTTGCAGGGGTGTTCTTGGGAGCAGCTGAAGAGAGAGGAGCCCTGTAGGTGAGTTGGGGAGGCAGCAGGAGGAGCGGGGATGCACTGCAGCTTTAGAGATGCCCTCTAATTTTGTCTCTCGCTCCCTCAGGTATCCCAGAAGATGACAGCACGTTGTCCAAGTCTGGTCAGAGCCAGCGACCCGAGGCCCTGCCTCGGTGAGAGTGAGTAGAGGGATCATGGGGTCTGGGGCCATGTGCCACACTATTCAGATATGGTGTCTGGTTTTCTTTCTCGCAGTTGGCTCCTGGTAGTCTGACGATGGCAGGAACCTCTGAGGCAGCCCAGGTGCCCCTCCTCTGCATCAAAGCTGGATTGGCATCCCCTGCTCTCGGAAAGATAAGTGCAGGGCAGAGACCCAGCCAGGGGTTGGGAGTGGGTGCAAGTCTGTGCCTGGCCTGGAGGGATTTTTGCAATTATTCCGGTGCAGGGGGTATCCTGTGACAGGTTATTTGGACGCATCAAAGAAGGGCTTACTTTTTATCATTGGATTCCTGTGTGCAGGGCAGAGCAGTTCTGGTGTGTGTCACGTCTTTTCTCTCGTGCGTGTTTTGTGTCACATGGTGTGTGTGGTCACAGGTGTGGGGTGTCTCACTTGGGGTCGACCTGGAACTGCTCTGCCCTGCTCCGTGGATCAGTGTG
>NW_024103852.1:0-15288 GCF_003945595.2 Pipra filicauda | reverse complement strand
GGACTGGGGAGAATGAAAGCAGGGCCTGGGGGGAAACACGACCCCCCAAACTCAGTGTGGGGATGGACTGGGGGGTCCCGGCTGGGCCCGAGGCCACGGGGAGGGGCTGCGGCCACCGGTGGCTCAGGAGCTCTGTGGGGAGAGAAAAGGGGATGAGAGCGGGGTGGGGGGGCAGGGGGGGCCCACAGACTGTGGGAGAGCAAAGGAAGGAACACGACCCCTATTTGGGGACCCCCCTTTACCTTCTCCCGCAGGTAGAAGCCGAGCCCCAGCACCAGGAAGACCAAGCCCAAGACGAAGCCCCCGACCCCCACCAGGATCTTGCTGTGGACGGTGTCCGGTGGCATCTCTGGGGGGAGCCGGGGGGGTCAGCACCCCCAAAACCTCCTCCCACGCACCCCCCGGCACCCCACAGAGCCCAGCCCGCTCTCCCCCAGCCCACTCGGGGGTCCCTGAAACCTTCTGCCAGTCCCTCTTCAGCCCCTGTAGGGATCCCACCAAGCCCCTCCCAGACCCTTTAGGACCCTCCCACCCCCCTCCCAGCACCCCCAGCACCCACCAAACTCCCTCCCAGTCGCCCCCAGTCGCCCCCCCGGTGCTGGGGGGGCCGGGCCGTACCCCAGTGCCGGCTGAGGGGGTGCTCCAGGCTGACGTGCTCCACCTGGCAGCTGTAGGTGACCCCGCGCCGGGGGGGGATTTCCAGCAGCACCAGCACCTGGCAGCTCCAGTCCCCGGTGGGGACCACGTCGGTGGCCACCACGTGCTCCGGCAGCTCCTGCCCATCCTGGAACCACCTCACCTGCACCGGCGCAGGGTAGAAATCCATCACGGAGCAGAGCAGGCGGCCGGGGCCGGGCTGGGAGCTCGACGGCACCAGCGAGATGGACACGCTGGGGGGCACTGGGAGGGACGGGGGAGACACTGGGCTGAGCTGGGGGGCACTGGGAGGGACTGGGATGGCAGTGGGAGGGACTGGGAATAGAGTGGGGTAGAAGGGGATGGGCTAGGGGTCACTGGGGAGAGAGTTGGGAGATGTGGGAGTGAAGTGAGAACGACTGGGAATGAACTGAGAGGGTCTGGAAGTGGAGGTAGTGGGACTGGGAATGACTGGGATTGACTGGGAATGACTGGTCTCGACTGGGAAGGAAGCGATGGGGACTGGGAGGCTGAGTGGTGGTGAGGGAACTCTTTGGTTTGGGTCTGCCTGGCAACTGGAGCGTCATCAGAGAGACGCGCTGGGATTGGTTGAGGGGCGTGAGCTCGGTGGCCCCAGCGGGGAGGAGACGCGGGGGGGCACTGGGAGAGACTGGGATGGACTGGGATGGACTAAGAGGAACTTGGAGTGTGCAAAAGGCCACGGGAACGGGCACAGGGAGGGCTGAGAGGTCTGGGGTGGTTCCCAGGGAGGGTTTGAGGGGCTCCAGGGTCATTTCCAGAGCAGGGGCCGAGGGGACCCGCTCTGCCCCACGCTCACCTCTCCTCTCCACGCTGAACGGGGTACCAAGCTTGTAGTTGTACCGGCAGTACGTGTCCACCTGACCCCGTTTGTACTTCAGATATTCACGGTGGCTGTTGTAGTCTCTGGCCTGGATCTCCCCAAATGGGGTGTCCCCCACATAGACCCCCACATCGCTGTCAAAATGCAGGAGCTGCTCCCGGTTGTAGAAATGCCTCTCCAGGAACCTCACCTGCTCGGTGCCGTTAATGAAATGACACTCCTGCTTTCCCATCCACTGCAACACCCCTGTTTGAGCAGGACACAGGATAGGGGCTGCCCCGTCCCCCCCCATCATCCCCCAGCCACCCACAGAAAGGTGGGAGCTCAGGGGGCCACCCCAGACCCCCCTTTCCCAACCCACTCCGCCCCATGGACGCCCCATCACCAGCTCTTGAGTGAGGGGAAACCCCCCATCAGCCCCCGGGGATGGACACGGTGGTTGGGGACACCCCCCTTGCAGATCCGACCCCCCCCCCGAGCCCCAGGGAACCGCTCCAGGGCTCAAGGAAAACCCAGGGACCCCCAGGGCACCCCTCTGCCTGCTCTCCCACACCCCCTTGCCCCCCTCTCCCACCCGTTTCCTCTCACCCCCGAGACTCCCCCGTCCTCCCTTTGGGGCTCCCACCCCCCTCCCACTCACTCCGGGCCTTCCGACCCCCCTCGCACTCACTTTTGGGGCTCCCATCCCCTCTTTTCTCCCCTCTTTCCCCCCCTTTCCCACCCCCCCGCTCACCCGACAGCTCCTCGCCCGCAGCCGGGGGGGCTCCCAGCACCACCAGCACCGCCAGCACGGCCCCAGCTCCCCGCACACGCTCCATGCCCAGCGCCGGACAGCTGCTGACAGCCCAAAACCAGCCGGGCGGCGCCGTTTTGGGGGGTTTGGGGCGCGCTGGGCTTGGCTGAGGGCGCAGTTGGGGCCCTTTTTTCGAGGCGTCTTCCCGGCGACTGATGAGTCATCAGCGCGGCGCGCTGGGATTGGGCGCGGGCGGCGTGGGCGCTTTGGGATTGGCTGAGGGCCGTTGGGGACCCCGGCGGCAGGCCCGGGGCTGGGGGGGGTCCAAGGTGGGTTTTGGGGGGTCCCGAATTCCTGGAGATGGCATTTAAGGTGATCTGGATGCGTTGGAATCAGTTTCTGGGTGGCCGCGGGTGCCCAATAACCCCCCTCTTCCCGGGATTTTGGGAGTCCGGGAGTGCCCAAACCCCCCTGTTCTCAGGAGTTTTAGGGTCTGGGAGTGTCCTAACCCCTCTTTCCCAATGTTTTGGGGTCTGGGAGTGACCAAACCCCTCTGTTCCCACAATTCTGTGGGTCTGGGGATGCCAAAACCCCCCTGTTCTCCCTATTTTTGGGGTCTGGGAGCACCTAAAGCCCATTTTTCAGGGATGTTTGGGGTCTGATAGAGCCTCAAACCCCCCCGTTCATGAGGGTTTAGGAGGCTGACATTTGTCCAAACCCCCCTTTCCCTGGATTTTGTGGGTCTGAGAGTGCCCAAACCCCCTGTTCCGAGGATTTTGGAGGTCTGACAGTGCCCAACCCCCCCAGTTCCCAGGATTTTGTGGGTCTGAGAGTGCCCAAACCCCCCCGTTCCCAGGATTTTGATGGAGTCTGGGACTGTCCAAGCCCCTCTTTTCCAATAGTTTGGGCTCTGGGAGTGCCCCAACCCCCCTGTCCCTGGGATTTTTATGATGTAGGAGAGCCCATACCCATGTGTTCCAAAAGTTTTGTGGGTCTGAATGTCCCCAACTCACCTGTTTCCGTGCTTTTTAGATGCTGATGGTGCCCAAACTGCTCTTTTATAAGATTTGAGGAACTGGGAGTGCCCAACTCCCTCGTTCACACAAATTTAGGGGCCTAGGAGTAAATAACACCCTCTTTTCCAGGATTTTGTGGTTCTGGGACATCCCAAACCCCCCCTGTACCTGGTTTATTGGGAGACTGTCATTTCCCAAACCCCCCTGTTCCCAGGATTTTCAGAGTCTGGGTGTGTCCAAACCACCTTTATCCAGGATTTTACAGGTCTGGGAGTGCCCAAACCCCCCTGTTCACAGGAGTTTTAGGATCTGGAAGTGTCCTAACCCCTCTATTCCAATATTTTGGGGTCTGTAAGTGCCCCAAAAACCTTGTTCCTGTGACTTTTAGGGTCCAGGAGAACCCATACTCCCATGTTCTCAAGACTTTTGTGGTCTCAGTGTTCCCAACCTGGTTGTTCCCACAATTTTGGGGGTCTGGGAGTGACCCAAACCATCTTTTTTCACAATTTTGGGTTTCTGGGAGAACCTAAACCTCCGTTTTCCAGGATTTTTTGAGACTGGGAACCCCCAAACACACATTCCTGGGTTATTGGGAAGGTGACATTGCCCAAACCCCCCTGTTCAAAGGATTTTCAGAGACTGGGTGTGTCCCAACCTCCCTGTTCCCGGGTTTTTGGGGGGCTGACCTGTCCCAAACCCCCCTGTTCCCAGGATTTCTGGAGTCTGGGTGTGTCCAAGCCCCTCTTTTCCAATTTCTTTTGTGTCTGGGAGTGCCCCAACCCCCCGGTTCCTGGGATTTTTAGGCTCTGGATGTGTCCAAACCACCTTTCTCTAGGATTTTGTGGATCTGGCAGTGCCCAAACCCCCCCGTTCACAGGATTTTCAGAGCCCCCCCCCACTTCTCCCCAACACCCAGGACTGCACAGCACTGAGAAGCTTTACTGGGAACACTGGGAACAGCTGGTTAGTGTGGAAAGAAATGCAGGGAAGGGGGGGACAGGCGACCCCCCCAAATGAGCGCAGGGTTTGGGGGGTCCCGGCTGGGCCCGAGGCCACGGGGAGGGGCTGCGGCCGCCGGTGGCTCAGGAGCTCTGTGGGGAGAGAAAAGGGGGTGAGAGAAAAGGGGCTGGGGGGGCAGGGGGGACCAGAGGCTGTGGGAGAGCAAGGGGGGGGACACGACCCCCATTTGGGGACCCTCCTTTACCTTCTCCCGCAGGTAGAAGCCGAGCCCCAGCACCAGGAAGACCAAGCCCAAGACGAAGCCCCCGACCCCCACCAGGATCTTGCTGCGGACGGTGTCCGGTGGCATCTCTGGGGGGAGCCGGGGGGGTCAACACCTCCAAAACCTCCTCCCATGCACCACCCGGCACCCCACAGAGCCCGGCCCGCTCTCCCCCAGCCCACCCGGGGGTCCCTCAAACCTCCTGCCAGTCCCTTCCCAGCCTTTTGGGATCCCACCCGGACCCTCCCGGACACTTTAGGACCCTCCTACCCCCCTCCCAGCACCCCCAGCACCCACCAAACTCCCTCCCAGTTGCCCCCAGTGTGCCCCCGGTGCTGGGGGGGCCGGGCCGTACCCCAGTGCCGGCTGAGGGGGTGCTCCAGGCTGACGTGCTCCACCTGGCAGCTGTAGGTGACCCCGCGCTGGGGGGGGATTTCCAGCAGCACCAGCACCTGGTAGCTCCAGTCCCCGTTGGGGACCACGTCGGTGGCCACCACGTGCTCCGGCAGCTCCTGCCCATCCTGGAACCACCTCACCTGCACCGGCGCAGGGTAGAAATCCATCCCGGAGCAGAGCAGGCGGCCGGGGCTGGGCTGGGAGCTCGACGGCACCAGCGAGATGGACACGCTGGGGGGCACTGGGAGGGACGGGGGAGACACTGGGCTGAGCTGGGGGGCACTGGCAGAGACAGGGGAGAGGGCTTGTAGGACATTGGGAGGGATTGGGATGGCACTGGGAGGGACTGGGAATAGACTGCAGTAGAAGGGGATGGGCTGGTGGGTACTGGGGAGAGAGTTGGGAGATGTGGGAGTGAAGTGAGAACGACTGGGAATGAACTGAGAGGATCTGAGAGTGCAGTGAGAGAGACTGAGAATGACTGGTCTGGACTGGGAAGGAAGCGATGGGGACTGGGAGGCTGAGTGGTGGTGAGGGAACTCTTTGGTTTGGGTCTGCCTGGCAACTGGAGCGTCATCAGAGAGACGCACTGGGATTGGCTGAGGGGTGTGAGCTCAGTGGCCCCAGTGGGGTGGAGACGCGGGGGGGCACTGGGAGAGACTGGGATGGAGTCCAAAGAACTGGAAGGGGTCCAAAGACCACGGGAAAGGGCACAGGGAGGGCTGAGGGGTCTGGGGTGATTCCCAGCGAGGGTTTGAGGGGCTCCAGGGTCATTCCCGTGGCAGGGGCTGAGGGGACCCGCTCTGCCCCACGCTCACCTCTGCGGTTCACCAGGAACGGGGTGGACCTCCTCGCAGTTGTGCCGGCAGAGCCTGTCCACCTCACCTCGTTTGTACTCCAGCCTTTCTGGGTCACTGTTCCAGTAGCTGGCCTGGATCTCCCCATCCGGGGTGTCCCCCACATAGACCCCCACATCGCTGTCGAAGTGCACCAACTGCTCCGGGTTGTGGATGTACCTCAGCACCTACCTCACCTGCTCGGTGCCGTTGATGAAGTGACACTCGTGCTTTACCATCTCCTGGAACACCCCTGTGTGTGCAGGACACGGGTCAGGGCGTGTCCCGTCCCCTCCCCATCATCCCCCAGCCTCCCACAGCAGGGTGGGATCTCAGGGGGACAACACCGGACCCCCCTTTCCCACACCTTTCTGCTCCACGGACGCCCCAGCACCGGCTCTTGGCTAGGGGGGAACCCCCCCATCAGCCCCCGGGGACGGACAGGGGGGTTGGGGAACCCCCCACTGCGCAACCAACCCCCAAAACCGCAGGGAACCGCTCCAGGGCTCAAGGGAAACCGAGAGACCCCCATGGCACCCCTCTGTCTGCTCTCCCACACCCCCTCTTTCCCCCCTCTCCCACCCCTTTCCCACCGTCCCCTCAATCCCCAGACTCCCCCGCCCTCACTTTGGGGCTCCCACCCCCCTCCCACTCACTCTGGGCCTTCTGACCCTCCTCCCACTCACTTTCGGGGTTCCCACACCCTGTTTTCTCCCCTCTTTCCCACCCCCCCGCTCACCCGACAGCTCCTCGCCCGCAGCCGGGGGGGCTCCCAGCACCACCAGCACCGCCAGCACGGCCCCAGCTCCCCGCACACGCTCCATGCCCAGCGCCGGACAGCTGCTGACAGCCCCAAACCAGCCGGGCGGCGCCGTTTTGGGGGGTTTGGGGCGCGCTGGGCTTGGCTGAGGGCGCAGTTGGGGCCCTTTTTTCGAGGCGTCTTCCCGGCGACTGATGAGTCATCAGCGCGGCGCGCTGGGATTGGGCGCGGGCGGCGTGGGCGCTTTGGGATTGGCTGAGGGCCGTTGGGGGCCCCCGCGGCAGCCCCGGGGCTGGGGGGTTCGGGGGGGTCCGTGGGCTGTAGGGGGAGGGGGGAGCTCAGGGCCCACCAAAAATGCCCAACTAGGGCTCCCAAAGCTCAGGGCAACCCAAAAACGCCCAGCCAGGGCTCCCACAGATCAGGGGAACCTCAAACAGAGGATCAAGTTGTCCCGGAGCTCAGAGTTGCCCCAAACAAGAGGGAGATGGGGGGCTGAGGATGCCCAATCCCCCTTTTCCCAGCATTTTTGGTTGTACTGGGTCTTAGTTAAACAAGATTACAACTTAGAAATTAAGAGACTTCTGGTGGAAGTGTGGAAAAGAAACAATTTTTTATTAACAAAATCTGAAGAAACAACAAATGGTGCAACCAAAAACTTTGAGAAGAAACCAAACAAAGTCCCAAATCCCCAGGTGGGGGGGAGAAACTGTCCCGGCAGTTCAAAGCTCTCGCAGCCCCGTGTGCTCGCAGCCAGCAGTGAAGGAGTCCCTTTTCCCAGGGGCAGTCCCCAAAGCAGAACACCTCGCTCCCAGATGGGTCGGGCTCTCTCTCTCTCAGTCGCTCTCCACGAGGTGTCCCGGGGGGAAAAAACTTCCTCTCAGGAACAGAGAACACTGGGAAACAATTCCAACACCTCTTTTCAAACCTCTGACACCTGCTTCCCAGACATTCCCAAAGAAGGGGCTTCCCGTGGCCTCGAGCCAGGGACCGACCTTTGTATTGAACCAACTCCTGGAGAGACACGTTCCCATCCCTGTCCCCATTCCCATTCCTGGGGTTCCCATCCCTCTCCCCATTCCAATTCCTGGGGTTCCCATCCCTCTCCACATTCCCACTTCCTGCTGTGCCAACCTGCTCCCAATGTCCCCGTTCCTGTCCCCACTATCCCTATCCTGGTCTCCCATGTCCCCATTCCCATTCCTGGCGTCCCAATTCCCATTCCTGGTGACTCCAACCTGCTCCCAATGTCCCCATTCCCATTCCTGCTGTCCCCAGCCTGCTCCCAATGTTCCCATTCCCATTCCTAATGTTCTCATTCCCTGCCCAGGTGTCCCCATTCCCATTGCTGATGTCCCCATTCCCATTCCAGGTGTCCCCATTCCAATTCCAGGTGTTCCTACTCCCATTCCAGAGTTTCCCATCCCATTCCAGGTGTCTCCATTCCCATTCCAGGTGTTCCCATTCCCATTCCAGGTGTCACCATTTCCATTCCTGGTGTTCCCATTCCCATTCCAGAGTTTCCCATCCCCATTTCACGTGTCCCCATTCCCATTCCTGCTGCCCCCATTCCCATTCCTGTTGTTCCCAGTCTGCTCCCAATGTTCCCATTCCAATTCCCAATGTTCCCATTCCCATTCCTGATGTCCCCATTCCCATTCATGGTGTCCCCATTCCCATTCCAGGTGTTCCTATTCCCATTCCAGAGTTACCCATCCCATTCCAGGTGTCTTCATTCCCATTCCCGGTGTGTCCATTCCCATTCCTATTGTCCCCATTCCCATTCCAGGTGTTCCCATCCCACCTCTGTTTTCCCTATTCCCATTCCAGGTGTTCCCATTCCCATTCCAGGTGTCCCCATTCCAATTCCTGGTGTCCTCAATCTGCTCCCAATGTTCCCATTCCCATTCCAGGTGTTCCCATTCCCATTCCACGAATTCCCATTCCCATTCCAGGTGTTCCCATCCCAGTTCCTGGTGTCTCCATTCCAATTCCTGGTGTCCCCATTCCTATTCCTGGTGTCCCTAACCTGCTCCCAGTGTCTCCATCCCTCTCCCCGGTGTCCCCATTCCCAATCCAGGTGCCCCCATTCCCAGGTCCTGATGTCTCCATTCCCATTCCTCTTGTTCCCAGTCTGCTCCCAATGTTCCCATTCCCATTCCAGGTGTTCCCATTCCCATTCCAGGTGTCCCCATTCCCATTCCCCCTGTCCCCATTCCCATTCCTGGTTCCCAGGGAGGAACTGCCGGATGCCGGAGGAGGAGCCAGAATTTATTGCCCAAAGCAGGAGATTTTCACACCAAAATTAACCCTCGGTGATGTCACCACTCTCCCTGTGATGTCACTGCTGTCCCCGTGATGTCACCAGTGTCCCTGTGATGTCACCACTGTCCATGTGATGTCACCGCTGTCCATGTGATGTCATCGATGTCCCCGTGATGTCACCACTGTCATTTCCCCTGCTGGTTTACCTTAAAACCAGCACACCAGGTCTGTGCCCAACGGGGGTCCCTGTGGATCATCCAACGCGGGTCCTCCCATGGCTGATGGAGTTGGAGCAGCGGCCGAAGCTCTTCCCGCAGTCGGGGCACTCGGGGCTTCCATTACTGGTGGGTCCGTGGGTGGGAGGGCAAGGAAGAGCTCTGCCTGAAGCTCTTCCCACACTCCCCACAGTGGAAGGGCCTCTCCCTGATGTGGAGGCGACGGTGGGTGTAGAGGGTGGAGCTGTCCCACATTCCCTACACGTGTAGGGCTGTTCCCCAGTGTGGATGTGCTGGGGGCTGAGCAGCTTGGGGCTTGTGCTGAAGCTCTTCCCACATTCCAAGCACTTGTAGGGCCATTCTCTGGTGTGGATGCAACGGTGTTTGCAAAGGCTGGAGCTGTCCCTGAAGCTCTTCCCACACTCTGCACACGTGTAGGGCCTTCCCCACTGTGGATCATCTGGTGTCGGAGCAGGTTGGAGCTCTGATTGAAGCTCTTCCCACATTCCTCACACATGTAGGGCCTTTCCCCACTGTGGATCATCTGGTGTCGGAGCAGGGTGGAGATCTGAGTGAAGCTCTTCCCACATTCCTCACACATGTAGGGCCTTTCCCCACTGTGGATCATCTGGTGTTGGAGCAGGTGGGAGCTCTGTTTGAAGTTCTTCCCACACTCCCCACATGTGTAGAGTCGTTCCCCACTGTGGATGCGACAGTGCTTGCGGAGGTTGGAGCGGTCACTGAAGCTCTTCCCACACTCCCCACATGTGTAGGGCCGTTCCCCACTGTGGATGCGACGGTGGGTGTGCAGGGTGGAGCTGTGCCTGAAGCTCTTCCCACATTCCTCACACATGTAGGGCCGTTCCCCACTGTGGATCATCTGGTGTCGGAGCAGGTCAGACATCTGAGTGAAACTCTTCCCACATTCCTCACACATGTAGGACTTTTCCCCACTGTGGATCATCTGGTGTCGGAGCAGCGTGGAGATCCGATTGAAGTTCTTCCCACATTCCTCACACATGTAAGGCCGTTCCCCAGTGTGGATGTGCTGGTGGTTGAGGAGGTTGGTTCTCTTGCTGAAGCTCTTCCCACATTCCAAACACCTGAAGGGCTTTTCCCTGCTGGGAGGCTGCTCAGGGACCACCAGCTCGCAGCTCCGCCTCAAGCTCCGGCCCCCTTCCCGGCACACGCTGGCTCTTTCCTCCTCACAGCCCCCTGGGCTGGCTTTGCAGCCCCTCCTGCGGGGGCATCTCCGGCCCTTTTCCTCCCCGCTGCCTTCCTGCGCCGGGGAGCCCTTCAAAACGGCCTCTCCCACCAGGCTCTGCCGCCGGGATTTGTCCTCCGCACTCTCCGGCCTCACCTCGGGGCCTGGGGCAGGAAGCAACAAGGACACGCAGGGGATTTGCCTCCGGCCCACAGGGAAGCCCAAGGACATCCCCCCAACTCCAGCCCCAGCAGGACGGCCACAAAAGACAAAAGACCGACCCAAAGGGGCACTGACTTCCTCCTCACCTGCCTGGGGGGCCCGCGGCATCTTCCTCTTCCTCGCAGCCTCCTCCTCCATCCGACCAAGCTTTGGGAAGCAGAAATCCTGCTGGGGGGGGAAACAAGGTGTGAGCACGTTGTCTTGAGGGTTTCTCCTGCCCAAGTCCAGCTCTAGCACTCACTGGGCATCTTGTGCCCATAAAAACCCCAAAACAACAACATTCAACCCAAAAACCCCTCCCAGGAGTTCCTCCTCTCTGCTCTCTGGGGTTAGGGGGGTCCCCCCTGTCTGGCCTGATGGCACTTCTGCCTGCATTAGGGGTCCCCCTTCTCCAGGCTGCCGGGGGTCCCGCAGCTCCGGGGGGTTCCCACTCACCGGGGTCCCCTCGAGTGTTGCCAGGGGGGTCCCAGGGCTCACTTCTCCCCACTCTGCCTCCCGGGGCCGGCCGGCCCTCCTCTCTCGCCTCCCACCCTCGCAACCCTCTTGGCGCTCTCGGCTCCCACCCCGCCTCAAGGCCCCCCCTCCTCTCCACACTCCAAGGCCTTCCCCCTCTCCGGGACCCCCGCTTAAGGGGCCCGTTGCTCCCTCTCTGCTCCCCCCCCTCCAGCATTCCGGGGGTCCCCCAGCTCCGGGATCGCCCCTCTCCGCTCTCCCCACTCCGCGGCTACCGGGGTTCCCCCCCGGCTCTCACGGGGGGCCCCCAAACCGCTCTCGCCCCCCCGCCATTGCCGAGCCACCGCCAGGACCTTTGGGCTGCTCTTCTTTGTGCTCCCGCTCGGCTCCTCCCTCGGCTGGGCCGCCGCTTTTGGCGGGTTTCCTCCTCCGGGATCCACCCCCTGCAGCCCTTCCCCCCCTGGCCCAGCCCCCTTGGGCCCCCCTTGGGCCCCCCTAGGGCCCCCCTTGGGCCCCCCTTGCCCAATAAGTCTGATTATACAGACAAGCAATTGGTTTTAATCCACAAAACCCAAATGTAGAACCCAGCACCCTGGGCCATGAACAAAGTGCTGTTCCTTGGGCCCCCCCCAGTCCAAAGTAAAGGGAGAGGGGATAAAAAACCTACTGGTGGGAGAGCTGTTGCAGTCTGGTCAAAAGTGGGGATTGCAGTCCAGTTGAGGGGGGTGGTCTCAGGCTGGTTGAGAGCGGTGAGCTGCAGTCCTCCTCTGGATCCCACGAGTGCTAAAAAGGTTCTGAAACTCCAGGTTTATATATTCTCCAGTTCAGGCAGGAATGCCCAGTCCTCCCCTCACAGCGGGCAATTCCATAAAAGGATGCTCAGTTCGTTCCCTCAGAGCGGGCAATTCCATAAAAGGCTATGAGGATACTCAGAGCGGGGAATTTAATAAAAGGGCCTAAACTCGGTCTATTATAAATATTATAATTAGACGTAGCAATCATATGAATATGTATGTAACATGTTGCAATCACTCGTAGAAATTGTATAAAATGCTGTAATTTCACTGGACAGACAGAGCAGTTTGTCCAGCACGAGCTGGCTGCTCTCCAGCGTTGCCTAATAAACAAACCTCGCTGCTTAAAGACTAACTCTTGTCTCTGAGCAGTTCTCTGCGCCTTCTTGGGGGCAAAATTGGCATCATGGGGCAACTGGGAGCAACTGGGACCATGCTGGGGTAACTGTGATTGTACTGAGATCATACAGGGATCATACAGGGATCATAATGGGAGCAACTGGGTCTCTGCCCTGAGCAACTGGGAGCAACTGGGATCACACTGGGAGGAACTGGGAGCAACTGCGACCACACTGGGGGTAACTGGGGTCATACTGGGATCACAATGGGAACAGCTTGGTCCATGCTGGGGGCAATGGGATCATCTTGGGAGCCATTGGACCCACAGTGAGGGTGACTGGGGTCATACTGGGAGTGACTGGGAGCATTCTGAGGGCAGGTGGGACCATGCTGGTGGAACTGGAATATACTGAGAGCAAGTTGGATCATACTGGGAGTGACTGGGATCATACTGGGAGCAACTAGGACCACTTTGAGAGTGACTGGGAGTGGCTGTGAGCAACTGGGATTATGCTGGCAGCTACTGGGAGCAACTGGGAGTGAGTGGGACCACATTGACTGCAACTGGGATATACTGAGAGAGACCAGGAGTGACTGGGATCATTCTGAGACTGACTGGGATCATAGTGGGAGTGACTGGGAGTGCCAGGGATCATCCTGGGAGCAACTGGAACCATAGTCAGTGACTGGGAGGAACTGGGAGCCTGCTGGGGGCAAATGGCTTTATCCTGGGAGTGCCAGGGCATGTCTGGGTTCATCCTGGGTGTGAGTGCCACCATCTGGGGTGTCACTGGGATCCTCCTGGGATGGTCCTGGGAGGGACTGGGAGGGAGTGGAACTCTAGTGGGGTGACTGGGAGTGACAGGGATGATACTGGGAGTGACTGAAACACAGTCACTGGGTGAATGGGAGCAACTGGAACCACGCTGAGGGCAACTGGGCTCATACTGGGCTCATACTGGGCTCATACTGGGCTCATCCTGGGAGTGACTGCAATAATACTGGGAGTATGTGAGAGGCACTGCAACCATACTGGGGGTGACTGGGAACAAACTGGATTCGTACTGCAAGTGTCTGGAAGTTCCTGGGATCATACTGGGGGTGACTGGACTCAGAGTGGGATCATCCTGGGAGCAACTGGGACCATGCAGGGGGCAAATGACATCGTCCAGGCAGTGACTGAAAGTGCCTGGGGCCAGACTGGACTCAGACTGGGAGTCCCTGAGACGGAAAGGAACCATCCTGGGGGAAACTGGGAGCAACTGGGACCACCTTTGAGGGCAATTGGGATCCAATTGGGAGTGACTGGGAGTGACTGGGATCATACTGGCAGTGACTGGAACTACATAGAGGGGAACTTGGAGCCAGTGGGGCCATGCTGGAAGTATGGTGGAACTGGGAGTAACGGGGAGTGACAGGGTGCATGCTGGAGGCAACTGGCATAGACTGGGAGTGACTGGGATTTTACTGATGGGAACTGGAAGCATCCTGGGGCAAGTGGATGTAACTGGGTATGACTGTGAGCATGCTGAGGGCAACTGGGATCTACTGGGAGAGTCTGCAACCATCCTGGGGGTGACTGGGACCACACTGGGAGTGACTTGGACTGGGAGCACCTGGGAGTGACTGGATGTACAAAGGGGCAACTGGGATTGACTGGGACCATGCTGGGGGAAGACTGGGACCATACTTGGATTGAGTGGATCTGTGCTGGAGGCAACTGGGAGCAACTTGGCCCATGCTGGGGTAACTGTGATTGTACTGGGATCATACCGGGATCATACAGGGATCATATGAGGAGTGACTGGGTCAATCCTAGGGTCAACTGGGAGCAGCTGGGATCACACTTGGAGGAACTGGGAGCAAGTGGGACCATGCTGGGGACAAGTGGGATCACACTGGGATCCCAGTGGGAGCAGCTTGGCCCATGCGTGGGCAAGTGGGCCCACAGTGAGGGTGACTGGGTTCATACTGGGAGTGACTGGGAACATTCTGAGAGCAGTTGGGACCATGCTGGTGCAACTGGGATATACTGGAAGTATGCTAGAGGTAACTGGGATCATAGTGGGAGTGACTGGGAGCACATTGGGAGTGACTGAGAGTGGCTGTGAGCAACAGGGATCATGCTGGAAGGTACCGGGAACAACTGGGAGTGAGTGGGACCACACTGGGGGCAACTGGGATATAGTGGGAGACACCAGAATTGACTGGGATTATACTGGGACTGACTGGGAGCAACTGGGACCTCGCAGGGGGTAACTTGGATCCTACTAGGAGAGACTGGAATCAGACTGGGAGTGACTGGGATCATGCTGGGATCAGACTGGGCATGCCTAAAAGTGAGTGAGATCATCCTGGGGGTGACTGGGCCCATCCTGGGGGTGACTGGGCCCATCCTGGGGGTGACTGGGAGCCCCTGGGCCCGTGCTGGGAGCCCCTGGGCCCCCCTGGCTGGAACTGCTTTCCCTCCTGCGGGTTCTTGGCAAAGGCCCCAAAGCACAAACTCTGCTCCGAGCCCTCGGGCCGTTTCCTCCCTTTGGGCAGCAGCAGCTCCTGAGCCCTGAACAGGCTCCTGTCCCCTGCAAACACTTCACCTGCCTTTGAGCTCTCAGTGACTCACACAATTACTGAATGTTTAAACTTGCCTTTTTCTCTTATTTTTCTTTTTTTTTGTCTTTCTTTCCTCTTTATCCTTTCTAAAATTCCCCCTCCTCTCTCTTTCCCTCCCCTCTCTGTTCCCCTCCTCTCCCTCTGTTCTTTGTGCCGCCAGCATGATCCCAGTTGCTCCCAGTATGATCCCAGTCCCTTACAGTCACTCCCAGGATGGTTAATGTATGGTCCTGGTCACTCCCACTATCATCCCAATCACTCCCAGTCACTCCCAATTGGATCCCAGTTGCCCCCTAGGTTGTCCCAGTTGCTCCCAGTCCCCCCCCAGGATGGTTCCTTTCCCTCTCAGGGACTCCCAGTCTGAGTCCAGTCTGGCCCCAGGCACTTTCAGTCACTGCCTGGACGATGCCATTTGCCCCTGCATGGTCCCAGAGTCTCCCAGGATAATCCCACTCTGTGTCCAGTCACTCCCAGTATGATCCCAGTAGCTTGCAAACACTTCCAGTATGAATCCAGTTTGTTCCCAGTCATCCCCCGTATGGTTGCAGTGCCTCTCACATGCTCCCAGTATTACTACGGTCAGTCCCAGTATAGTCCCAGTATGAGCCCAGCAGGGGCCCAGCTGCTCCCACTCTGATCCCAGTTGCCCCCAGGGTGGTTGCTCCAGGATGGATCAGGAATGGGGACCCCTCTGTGCCCCCCCTTGTGTCACCCTGTTCTGGGAGAGA
>NW_024103851.1:4544330-4651723 GCF_003945595.2 Pipra filicauda | reverse complement strand
CAATCACCAAGGGATTTTGCAGACTAGACCACTTGCTGTACACTGGAATTACAATTTATTATATGTTTTATAAAAGCAATAGTTTTTAATCATGCAAAATTCACTGTGGAACAGGCACAGAAAGCAATTGAAGGTCTGGAGATAACCTGAAGTTTAAAAATGTCCATTTTAAAGTAAGTTTTTCAAGGAAATAAACCTTCCCTTAACCCATCATTTAAGCGATTTATTTAGTCTTCATGTAGACTAAAAATTTGGGCAGTATCTAATCCGTCTGCGTATAGAGAAAGTTGTTGTTCATTTACCACCTGACAGAGAGAGCTACCCTGGGGGTTAACTACAGGTTCTGGTACTGTCTGAGGGAGGCGGCAGCAGTTTGTGTTATTTCAGTTTTTATAGTCCTTGCCTCTGTGTTTGCAAAGCTCTTTTAAATTCACTGCTAAGAGTCTGCCCAGCCATAAGACTGACTATGTTGATGTTTACTGTGGTGTGGGTCTCAGTGATACCTTGCACCAGCAAGTTCCACAGGTTTTCCACCACTTACTGTTTGGAAAAGTATGATTTATTTTTATTAGATTTATGACTTTTCCCCATTTCAGTGGAGACATCTTTTCTCCTCACATGAGGTAGGGTAAATAGTTCCTGATCTACATTTTTTCCCTGCCATCTTTTATCCTTTGACCATGCTCGTTCTTAGTCACACTTTTCTGTAAACACAATCTTTTCCATCAGTTTATCAATCTTACTGCACCTTTTTCTGATGTATCTTTCTGAGATGGGCTAAACAGAAATAAACAAAGTACTCCAGATGAGGCCAAATTATTGATATATATAAGAAGTAAAATCTTAGCCCCACTGAAGCTGCTGTATATCTAAGGGCTGAAGTTTCTCCCAGTGCTGTCACATTTCCTACATTTTTATTCCTTCCATTTTTTGTATATTCAACTTCAGAATTTGGCAACTTAGACTTAATCTAGAATCCTACTGATGTAAGAATCCACTATTAAATTGCTGTTAGTCCTCAGATTAGGAGTATAGCTGTGTGGACAGGATTAGTTCCCTCCCCAAACTACTTTGATGAAAAGGGTCAAATTTTTTTCTGGATTCACAATTGTTATGGAGGTTAGTATCAAATCTTGATGTTAGTTTTGAATAGCTGAAACTGAGAGCAGCAGCACAGACTTCGAAACAGTGCTGTTTGTGTTCACAATGACCTTTAACTGCAAAATCTGCTAAAATACATTATTTAGTATATGAAAGTCAACACACATATGTTTCTGCCTCAGTAAATGACTGTCCACAGTGGAGTATGAGTATGAGGGAAAACAAGTCAGAGTTTTTTTACAGTGTCTGCAGAACAAATCTGTTGACTTCTGTTTCCTCTCCAGAAACATCTAAGAAATGTTCAGATTGTTGCTGCCTAATAAATACAGTAAATGAAATGTTAATAAATCACCAGCAATTTAGCCTGACAATAACATGGATTGACCACATTGATTAAATTGATTATGTTTCATATATTTACAATATGTAGACACAAGCCTAATTTATTTTCTGAAGAGTTCAAGGCAGGTATCACTGGTTTAAAAAAAAAAAGGCAAAACAAAACAACAGAGTAATGTTTGTGGTTGCTATCTGCAATAATCTAATGCTGACAGAGAGCAGTATTTTATTTAGTAATTAACAGTGTAAAGGGGAGAGAAGCTGTCATGTTGGTTCTTAAGCTGGGGAATGTGATGAAAGATGATATCTGCGATCTCATCCTTTCCACTTGTTTAGGATTGTCAGAATGAGAAATGTCAGCATTATGAAAGCTCAGCTCTGCTCTTGATATGATAAAACCCTTCAAAAGCCAGTCTTTCTCTCCCTCTCCCCCTCCTTTCTCCCTCTCCTGCTCGCACTTGCTTTTTTTATTTATCCTGTTTTGTTAGATGGCAGAAATATAATTCTTTTCTTTCTTCCCATTATAAGCCACCATTTTTGTTTTATTATATGTTTCACAACCCCTAATGCCCCACTGAAAATTACCTTGTTAAATGACAGTGTTTCAAAGCCATGAATCCTTTCCACCATTCCCTCAGAGGTTTGAAACAGTCAACAGACTGTAAAGAATAAATAATAAAAAAGTATTGATTATTTTGATGACTGTGAGATTCAATTAAGTATTAATTTTGCCCTCCAGTGGACCTATCAAGGTATTCAAAGGGGAGGATTCGGCTCAACTAAATGTGTGCTGAGTGCTTCAGCCTTAAATAGGGAGAAAATGTGTTTACCTACAGTATTTGAAGAGGAGTGCATTGATGCACAGAGTCCAATATTTAAGTGCTGTGCAAATTAAGTCCTGGTGACAGTGACATTGTTTTCGGCAATATGAGTATTGACTAAAGAAGTGCATTTGATGACAGCTTAAACTATTTGTATTGATTAACATTTTCATAGATTATCATGTGTCATATCAAATTCACTTTTCAGACATGAATACATTAAAAAACCCATAGGCAAACATCGACCAATGTGAGGACGGGACAGAGGGAACATGCTAGCCAACCTATTTGCTCGCTGGTCACCTGTTCTCTGCATAAGAACCATTTAGGCATGAACTTTGCAATAAATAGCTGCTAGAGAGAGCAACAAGGTCACTTGTTCTTTTTCTTTTTTTCAGTTTTTTTTTACTCTGCTTTCCATGCTGTCATGATATTATGCTTATTAGTTTACAAACGGAATAATTGAGTGTGCTTGGAAATAATGCCTGACCCCCAAACGTCCTCAACGAGCGGAAGATAAAACAAATTCAAATCATCAAGAAAAAACTTAAATGTATATATGTATGTGTAGTGTTTTATGGGGGATATGATGTCGCAAACACAAGAATAATTGCTAACTGTATGTGTAAGTATCTTCCCTAATTTTATCTTTTAGAAAATGTTTTGTGTGGTTTTTATTTTCAAAAGAAAAATGTGTGTTTGTGTGTTTATGGACTTTTGGACCATAGTATCACAGAGACAGGAATAGTTAGAAATCTGTCACTCTGTTGAATGTATGTAATGAAATGGCTATTTTATGCTGTGTATTTTCGTAGATATGGTGGAATACTAAAAACTGTGTTTTTGATTTTGTTAATGTTGTACAGCTGAGGATGCTTCTTTAAATCACTATGGAGCCCTCACAGGGTGCTCCACTTCCATAGCATTGGAGCATATAGGAATTTCTTTTCTTACTATGTTAAGGACAGGGGGACATACACACACAAAAAGCACATCCCACAATTAAAGCTGTGTTGGTTATGTTGCTTCCTTAGAAGTTTTTCTCCAAAGCATCCTGAATCTCTCACATGCTAGTTGAGCTTTAATAGGGTGGGGAGTAATGGAAAACTCATTGGATCTGTAATAGCTCTTCACTTGACTGCAGCCAGCAATAACAGCAGGAGCAGCCAGAGATAAGAGAGAGAGAGAGAGAGAGAGAGAGAGAGAGAGAGAGAGAGAGAGTGTATGTGTGTGTGTGTGTAAGAGAGGGAGTGGAAGAGACAGTACACGTACACCAAAGCTGCCACTTTTTTTTCCCCCTCACTCTTTTTTTTCCCCCATCCTAGGATCCAATGATAGCTGGACAAGTCAGTAAGCCCTTGCTGTCACTGCGGAGTGAAATGAATGCAGAGTTGAGAGGTGAGGACAAGGCAGCTACTTCAGACAACGAGCTGAATGAGCCCTTGCTTGCGCCTGTGGAATCAAATGACAGCGAGGACACTCCCAGCAAGCTCTTCGGTAAGTCTGTCTAGGTATTTCATTTCACTGCTACCATGTTGTCCGGAAGAGCAATCTCCCCCTGTTCTTTTTTTTTTTTTCTGTTCGCTCAATTTTCTTGTAAGTAGGAAGGAGTAGCTTGGAGCATGCAAGCATATAGCCCTCTACTCCCTTTGCAACTGGTCACCAGAATGACAGCATCAGTCCTGAAAACTTTTGTTAACAACGAACATATTTTATGCAAGTTGCAGATGTTTTGTCTTTTTTTCAGATCCATGGACTCTAATGTAAAATAAGAGATGGGGATCATTTTCTTCAAGTACTTAATTAACATTTATTGCATCAGGTGTGTCTCACATGCTACCAGCTCTTTTGAGGCTGGATTAAACTGAAAAGTTATAATTTTAAATGGTAAAAATAAAACTGACTGAAGATAAACTAAACATTCTCATAGAAAACACTTTGTACTGAATAAACAAAGACTAGCAATGGTATTGCATGTAGAGCTAAGGTTTTTGGAATTTAAATTAGAAATTAAATATTTCTTCTCAACCCCGTGGAACAAGAAATTACCTTTTCAATTTTTATTTATTTTTGAATATTCTGAATTGTGCCAGATAAGTGTAACCTTTCACAATCAAAACAAAGCAGCAAGAGTGGCACTCCAACACAGACAACTGTCATTCAAACAGATGACACCCTGTAAGCCAACTCAAGCAACTCTGATCTCTAATCAGAAAAGGGAGCAGAGCTGTTGAGGTGCTTGCTTGAGTGATAGATGTTGATAGATGCCTGAGCTGGAGCAGCACTGTATGGTACATTGTGACATTTTGTGTTTAGAGGGACTGCACTCCTGAAAGAGTCCTTTTAATTATTTCCATTTGTGACCTGAGACAAACATTAATAGAAATGGAGCTTTTCCTTATTTTTCATTATTCTATAGGTGGAAGTTGAAGGCAAAACGATCTTGTTTAAAGGGAATGCAGCTTTAAGGGAGTGAGAGTGAGAGCCCATTTTCTAAGGTTCAAGTTTTGATTTCATAATCTGTAAGGAAATCTGTAAGAGTGTTCAGATTTCAGTATTCCAGCTACAGTAACAGCTGTAAGATTTTTTTTAAAACAAAGGAATACCTGCATTTTTATATTAAAATGTTCTTTACCCATTACTGATAGATACAGCACAAAATGTTTGACTAAATAGCTTCAGTACAGATATGGGAAAATCATAATAATTAAAAATCCTAAAATTTAATTTCTCAATTGCAGTGATGACCATTACTGAATATCACATCCATTTTAAGCACCCTCTTAGTAATCATTGTTTCCATGGAAAGCATAATTTCCATCAGCAGTTTGAATGTTCAAAAAGCATATAATAATTGTTTTAGTCTGTTTCATCCAGGAAAGAATTGTAATGTGTAAAATTCAGAGGACTATTAGTTGTCTAGAATAGTATAAATATCTTCAGCTCTGTTTATATTTATTTGCTCAAATGTTTAGGATGCATCTATTAAATATAGCAAGGCATATACAAAGCAAAAAATGAGCTTTTAATTTGGGAAGAGTGAAAATGTCTGCTGTTTTTAGATCAGGCAAGTCTTCTAATAAAGGACAGGATATTTTTTTAGCCATTGTCATTTGGATGTTCTACAGTGGTAGTGAAATATATACAGATACTTTCATTAGAGTTGCTATGTGTGATATAGAAATGATATGCAACCATATCTTGTCTCTTTCTGGACTGAAAATATAATTTATGTCCCTAAAAGCATTATTGAAAAAGCTACAAATTAATATGTTGTGCTGTTTGTATTGGTGAGATGTTTGCTAGCCTGATTCTTATTCTGCTAAAAAGATGTTCCCGAGTAAAAAAAGTAGGAGAAATAGTTCAACTACCTCAGCATGAACTCATGAACCATTTATTGAGGTTTTGTTACAATTATGACAGATACTACAGATCTATTAGCAGCAACTCTTGTCAATTAATTTTAGTAACTTTGAGAACATAAAAATAAAGAACGGGGCCTATTTTGATAAATTTGAGCATCAAACTGAGCAAATGTAAAGTAAAGATGATTGGCCATTATGTCACGGATGCATCTCTTGAGACAGATTTGCAGTAAACACTAAAAAAAAATGTGTCATTTTGTTTAAAGTTCTGATACACAAATATAGACCAATCTGTTAAGCAGGAGAGGGAGGAGCATTTTAGAAAGTCAAGGAGATGAGACAGGTCCATAGAGAACAAAGTTTTTCTACATTGATGCTTTCATGTTTTTTGAAAAATTTGTGAAAATAATGTACTGATTTAGTTGGAATGAATGACCAACATTTGAGTGTCTCGTTGATGTTAGCAATATTTCACGAGCCTTGTTTTCACATAGATGAACAGAGTTGAATGATGAGATGTGAAGAGCTTTATTCTCTTTTACTGAACACATTCTGCTTAGCTTTTTTTGATGGATGAATTTATTTCTGCAAACACCTGCATTGCTTACCTGTACCTTTTCCTAAAATCCACCTTCTTATTCTCGGACTTCCTTATTTTGGTATTTCACTGCATGCCATAGAAACAGTGGGTATTTATTTTTTATTTTGGTAGCAAATAGTGCAATTAATTGCAAAAATGGCACTTCTTTGGTACCTGATGCCAGTGAGGAAAGGGCAGGAGTACAATTAATTGTACTTATTTTTGAAAAGATGCGGTAAACTTTTGTTTCTCTTCTGGGTGCTTTGCTATTGGTGACAAAGCAAATGAGAAATACCAGCATAAGTAGTTTCTGATGATCTGAAATAGCTCCCACCTGAAATTGGTGTACAGGTGTTTGGGAAGATGCACTTTGTCACCGTGGTGCAGTTGTTACCTGTGAGTAATGACAGGAGCAGCTGTGATTAAAGGGGCTGTGCTTGCTTGTTGTTTGCCGGCTTTCTTTCTCCTGGTGGTGGTGATTTGGTTTGTTTCTTTGTTTTATTTGTTTTTGTGTTTTTGTTTTTTTTTTTTAATTTGTTTCTTTTTGAAAGAGAATTCTGTCCTGCAGTCTGGGGGTCTGTAATCCTCCACTTCTGCTCTTATACCAGTGGACTTTTTGGAATCTGCATATCTGCATGCAGAAGACTTTTGATACTGAAGTCATATGAAACAAGAAAATAGTAGAAAAAATGGTCAGTAATACTTTCTGAAGTGCAAAATATTGGTAAAGGACTTTATCCTGAAACATACTAACTCAGAAGCACAGTTTTGAAATGTGTAGTTAGCACAGCTACAGTGCTTTGGTTACAGGAATTGCAGTTTTGCTGTACAGTATGAAGCAAAGGTGCTTTGAGGGAGATCTTGCAGTGTATTATTTAATCTTTAAAATATTTGTGAAGTAATATCTCCTATTTTAACCATAGGATGTAATTAAGAAACAGAAAAACTGAGTCTGGCTCTTGACATTCCAGATGGTGTCATTTTCCAATCAACTTGTCTTACTCTGCAATATGCTTCAAAGTAGTAACCCAGGTCAAATGCCACGGCGCTAACTGCAGAAAGCTTTTGTTAATGTTAAGTAGTATTTTCTCTTGATTAAGAACCCTGGGATTTGATCCTAAATTAATGAATCCTAGTTGCCGTTTTATACTATATTTTCAAACAGGTTTAGTATAAGTTATGAAGTATTCTTTGAAAAACCCTTAGAATAAGAAGAACTCCTTTCATGTTTATCTGTGTAATAAACTGTTGAGATTGAAAAGTTAGTATAGACACCAGGGGCATGTCGTATATAAAATTCTCTGTACAGTAAAAATCCCAAGAATAAAGTGGCTAGTCCAAGCATCAAAAGCCCCTGTGGACTCAGTCTGACTTTCCTGGAGTTACATCCAGTCCTTAATTAATCCTTTATTGATGGTAATTTGTGGCATAATTAGTTATATAACCATAGATGGTTAAAAAATGCTGGGAGTGCACTTGCACTGATGTTAAGGTAATTTTACTGTATTATAAAAAGTTGCTCTTTGAGATTGAGTCTCTAGTTCTATGTATCGAACTTATCAAAATAAATAAAGCTGTAAGTATATAGTGAGGGCAATACCAAACCTATAATTGTGGAGCACAAGTGTTTCCTATTTAATTATTGCTGGACAGCAAAAAAAATTGACTGCTAACCTTTTTTTTTTTTTTTTTCACTTTGCTGGCAAGGTTTTGTTCCAGTGAAATTAAATCTTAGAATTCCTTGGCTGGATCTGAAGACTCTGGTTTTCTTTGGTTCATTAGCAGGCTTTTGATCTTTTCATAATGCTGTGTATGCTTGAAATATGGAGCAGGGTTATGGGAGTTAAATGAATCTGCACACATTTACATAAACAAGGTTTTGTTTTCAAACCCTTGTGTTGGCTTTAGGATTTTTATTTTCCTTTCCCATTTTGTTACCCATGTTTCAGAACTGTGTGCATCTTTATGTATAGCCATACATGCTGCAGAGAAACAGGGTAGAAGTTGTTTCTAGCTGATTATGTTTTGTTAGTAGATCCCTTGTATTACTCTGTAAAGAAACATACGTTATATTTTTCTTTTTTTGTTGTTGTTTGTTTTTAAATTGGAGTGCCTTGATTAGAATTTATGGCACTGGAATAATTTCAGTTATGAAGAATAAAGGACTAAATTGTATTTTACCTCTTGAGACATTGCTCTCTACAGGTCAAAGCAGAGGTCATTGCCAGGTTGCTGTGAGGAAGCTCACATTATCATCCTTAACAGTGTATCTAGCCTTTGGGGGCATTCGGACTATGAGCTTTTCTTTCATCAGTGTATTTAAGGATGATTCTCAGTGGTTTGGTTATATCCTCAAATTTTAAAGACCTATAAGAGATCTCTGTCCATCAGGAACACTTTGATAAGGTTTGGTAATTTCAGTAGAAGAAAGCAATGTGTATTTGTTGCTCTTCATGCATTTTAAAGCTCACTGTACTGACAGTGAAGTTCATGGCCCAAGTGGTCTCTGTATTAAAATCAGAGCCTTCTTTTAGATGCAGCAAAGTTTTGAAATATGTTCAGTCTGCATATAAAGATTCTCGTCTCTTCACATAATTTTATTCAGTAATTTCCACATCGCAGATGCTTTGTTGTGAGACAGTATAGGTTATCCATGTCATAGGACTGATTCTACCAGTGCTTGAATGTGTGATATTTTATTAAAGCAAGTAATCTGTGGATTAGGAACACTATTTCATTACAAAGACTGTGCCAATGAGAAATATGAATGGGTGGCATGTTTACAGAACTGGATCATCATACAGGCTTTTAAACCCATTGTCTTGTTCAAATAATGAATAAGTTCTCAAAGAACCTGGAGGTCTGACTATGTGATTGATTGTTATTTCTGAAGGATATATTTGACATGAACATTTTTAAATATGTATTTGCAAATAGTTAGGGACTTGAATAACTACTCTGAATAATGTTATTGTCTGGTTTCTTGGGAGAGTTCTTGCTCTGTCAGTGGGACATGCACTTGTGAATGGGGAGTAAATGCCAATTAAAGCCTAAAAAAATATTATGGCTACTTAAATGCAAAGCACAATGCAACGGTGAGACAGAAAATCCATCCTCAGCTCAGCGTTCCTGCTGTGCTTAGGTATTGCAGGTATCTCAGGCAATGGTGATGCTAGCACATACATTTCGAATCTGAGAAGACCAGAGACTTAGTCCCTTAATGTTTGATGAAAGCAATACTGGGCTGATGAAGGACAAATGTTGCAGTCCCACTTCCCTTGCCTGTATGGAAGTAAAGAAGTCTCTTGTTGCTGTCCCTGAATTGTGACAAAGACAGCCTATTTTAAAAGAAATCAATCAAACAACAAAAGATATTTCGAGTAGAGAGAAAGCTGATTGTGTTTCTTTTTTTTAAAAACAATTCTTTTTGTTCTCCTGAATTTCAAATTACTTCTTTGCTAAATGTTTTTGAGCAAAGTATATGTTATGTGTTTCTTAAATGGCTTGAAGTCTGATTTTCTGTATTTGTACACAGAATAACATTAGAGAATGAGTGAAAAAAAAGAATTAAATCCCAGTATGTAATTGGTATGACTGAATGACAAATGGTTCATTTTTAATTAGTAAATCTTTCTTCTCCCTGTCTTTGAAGTTATAAAAATAACAACAAACTTGTTTAAAAGCAACATAAATGACTGGCTGTTTCAAAGGAGACTTGCTGGCTACTAGACAGTAAACAGGTAATTTGTGAAAGAACTGTTACATTCTTTGATTGAGATCCTTGCCGGTTTGTGTTTTGAGATTAATAATAGATCAGACACTTGCACATTAAAAAGGAAGCAAGCATAGAAAAGAGAAGGAAGGAGAAAAGGATGTTTCTATTGGATTTCAAATGATTAGGCAAGTTCTCCATGGAAATTTGCAGGTGAGGCAGATGGGACCAAAGTTACATTTGACCAAATGTGCATATGGCACCACTTAACACCTCTCTTGATTTCCTTATGCTAAACAAAGAGGTAGCAAGTGCTCATACCAAACTGACCCCGTCAGGGGGCAATCTGTATAAAAATTCCTGCTGTCAGGTTAATAAATTTTTTAAAAATATCCAAAGGCAGAGGTAGCTGTAGGAAGCTCATAGTAACAGTTGCCATTCTCCTGTGGATCATTTTTCTCTTTAAGATCCTTGTAGTACTTGGTTTTCCTTGTTGTGTTGTCTTTCTAGGTTTTGCTCCTTCTGTCATTTAGAGGTTCTTCTTTCATTTAATTCTTTTTCCATGTGAAACTGTTTCTTCTGTTGCATCCATCACCTGTGGTCCCTATCTTTAGCTAAAGATGGTCAAAGGATGGGAAGATCAGCTTTATATTTTTTTACACTTTGATTTAATAGCATGTTCAGTATAATAATGTTTCTTCCATTAATGGTTTATTTTCTCACTTTTTATATGCTACCACTAGTACTACCGTTAGTACTATCAAAATAACATTATTTTGCTAGTTACAAAATAAATTCTGACAAGCTCAGAGTTAGACGTTCATTCAAATGATGAAATGAGAAAACTCATGCTAAACAGGGGCAAAAACAGAATAAAATGAAATGTGTCATACTTCGCATGTTTCAACAGGAATATTATTTTTTTCATGTAAATGGTTCGATATTTTTTAACATAAAGTCTTCCCATTCTCTTTTTCCACCTTTTTTTTCCTCTTCTTTATAAAAATAACAATCAATATCAATATAAAACAAAGGAAGATTTGTATTGTGACATGTCCTGCTTTATGCTGTGATACTGCTTCGATGCTCTCAGAAGCAGGAGTAAGCTCTTTTATTTTAAAAGCAGAGGTTATCTAGAGAAGAATAGTACCTCATCCTGTCTGGCTAAGTAGAGCCTGTTGTTTCCAGAGAGACTGATATTAGGTTTGTTCTCTAGAATTCAGGACTATCTGTATCTACAAAATCAATGGACAATGCACATCCCGTCACTCTAAAACATGTTTTTTAACACTAAACTGCTGCTTGTTTATGCTTAAAAGTTGTTTGAATTTCTGTTTTTATTTTAGAACATACAAGAAGAGTTGTTGGGAGTGTGGGAATTTTGTTTTTCTTCTCAGATGTCCTGTATATATTTTTTTTTTCAGAAAGGTAAACCATCATTTTAATTTCTGAACAGTTTGAAGTTGTCTTAAGGAGAACATTATGTTTCACAATACAGAGTAATCCCACTACTTGAAAGTGATTACAGAAGTGAAATATATATATTTAATATATATAAATTGTCATCCAGGGTGATTGAAATATGAAATACATAATTTTAATGCAATAAAAAATTTAGACTCCTAAAACAATTCCATGTTGCACCAAATATTCAAATGTTACACAAATAAGAAATAAAAACTCTTTTTTTGTATTAAGAACAGCATTGGCTACAGCAATCTATAATTAGATTAATCCTCCACTAATACTAGCTTTTGTAATTCTAGCTTTTAAAAACATCTTTGTGCTTTTCCATTCAGATGGTGGTTGTATGTTTTGATGACTGTTGGAGATTCTATTAAGTCATTTTCATTTTCTAGCTCAGTCTCCTATGATGTAGTCTCACATTTTAAAATCTTGGTTTTAAGTTGTTGAATAAAGAATTACTAGCATTCAGTTTCCTTCCAGCAGAAGATAAAGGAAGTCTTCTCCCAGAGCGCACTGGACACACAGCCTGGTTTGTCACCACAAACACCAAGGCTTGTAAAGTATGTCAGTAAAAATGAAAGTACCACCTTTTCTGCCTGCCCTTCTCCTTCCTTACAGCCAGGTTTGGAGCTGTTCCTTTCTCTTCTGCCCCTTGGTGTGTGCATACAGCTGGAAACACATACAGCTGTGCATGGGCAATTGTTGTCCAGGTCTACTTTAAATGCATTTTACTCTGTCAAGGTCTTCTTTAGGGTTCCGTGCTTTGCTTGAATCTTAGTGTTCGGGGAAGTTTGTTCCTTGAAGAGGATGATCTAAAACCTCTGTTTAATCAAGAAGCCAGAATTGTTTTTCATTTAATATACTTTAAGGCATACTTTAATATATTGTACTATTAAGTATGTGTAATTATTTCATGAGATAACACAGTATTAACTCAAAAGGAAGAAAAATCATTTGAGTTCAGTCTAATCTCTTGAGCAAATAATATATGGGGCAGTTTTTGCATTTTCTTTTGCATACAATTAGGATTTATTCGCACAGTGTAGAGATGTCATGTTTGCTCCGTGCTTTGAATAAACATGAGACCAGATTCTGACAGGTCTCAGCTGACTGTCCATCACATATGCAGGAAGACTATAGGTTTCAACAGGGCATTCATCCTATCAGTACTTGCAAGCCGGTTCGTGGCCTCCACCTCACACATAGCCCCTGCTCTACAGCTTCTCATGTTCTGGAGCTAAGATCGGCCAAGCAAACATACTGACAGGAAGGAGCAACCACTCTGTAATTATGCTGCCTTTATATTTAACAAACGATGAATTATTGAACCAGTCCTGGGGTTCCTGTGGGTTTCTGTTATGCCATGCATGTGTATTACAAAGGCTCCACCTCCTGCGTTGAAACGTAAGTGAAGGTTCCATAAAGGCAGAGAAGGTTTTAGATAGAGTGGATTAAAATAATTTAAAAAAATAATTAAGGAACACAAATGATAGTTATTACTAAAAGAAAAACATAACTAGAGAAATCAACAGTGATTGAAAGGAGGAGAAGGAAATTAGGTAGATATTTATGAGATTAATGGTGACTGTAAATGTATAGGCTTGATATTTCTCCTCCTTTCTTATGCTTCCTTGCCTGAAATCATAAATATTTGGGACTGCAAGTCACAAATCTCTCTGAAGGAAAAATGGAATTTACAGCTGAAAGAAAACAGAAAATGAAAATAATTTTAAAATATTTTTTCTACTAATTGAATATACTTTACTCTCATAAGCACAGTAAATTTAGTGATAATATCCGTCAAGAAAAGCATCTGCGTAAGTTGTTGGTGTTGATGGGATTTTTTTTTTCCTGCTATGAAGAGTGTGAAGGAAACTCTTGTGTGGCTCTGTTGCTGGGATTTGATGCATTGCTTTTGGAGACTCCTCATTTTAACTGTGTGGATACAGCACAGTGAACCTTCTCATAACATTTGCTGACAAGAAAAAAAATCTTTCAATCAGCTGGTCCTGCTCACTCTCCCCTCCCCAGCCCCCACACCTCCTTGCTTTTATGAGGCAATGACTAAAAGAGGGACCAGATGATGCAAAGGTTTACTTAGACGAGATATGCTAGTCAATGAGCAACTTTGGATTTGTGGGACTCTGGCTTGTGACCATGGACCTCAAAGGGATTGAGTTTGGGGGTTAAGCCTTTCTCACACTGCCATTATCTCATTTGTGTAAAATGATGCTGGTGTATTTTGGATTGCACTTTACAAATTTCAAGCTCACATATGACGGCAGACCCCTGACTGTTGTAAAGGCTGGTGTGCTTTTGGTGTATTGAATACAGGGTGCATTCTCTCAGTAGTGCCAGTGGAGCTGTCTGGGGCTCTACTAGAAAGGAGATGGAGGGGTGCAGGGAGAGTTCTGTTTCAGCTCTGTCTGAAAACTCAGACAGAGGTGTGAAATGTTCATCATAAGGAGCAAAATCAGGCCCTTTCTTGCAACGATTTAAAAAAAAAAATCTCTAACCTCTGATTAGGTTTTTGGTTATTTATTTTTAATAACATATTCTTCTGGTTTTGTATTCTCTTTTCTGTGGGTTAATACAACTGCTGTATTTCAAACAGCTTAAAGCAGTTTTAAAAAAATAAAAATGTGTTCCCTAAAAGACAGCTTACTGCTGACTGTTTTATTTTGTTTATATCTGATATTTCTTACGGTATTCAGATGGTTGTAATAGACTAGTGCAAGAGCTGCATGTCTTGTCATCTGCACTATATCAATACGTTTTTATAATGATACAATAACCTGAACCCTGTAACAGTTTATGATCCATTTGAGAATTCTTATGGATTCTCAGAGTGACGGAGGCCTGAAAAAAGAACTTGACTGCTTTCGCAAAACTGGTGCTGTGACAGGAAAAACTAGTGTGCCTGTGATTTAGTTGCTAAGGAATCATATTGATCTGATTCGTCATTAAACTTTTAAGTTTGAAAAAAAAAGAAAAAAGTTGAGCTGCTTGAAGGTGGAAAAAACAGCGATGTGATTTGAGGGCCTGCAGTACAGGTAAACTGTGTCATACTACTACTGATATTGATTTGTTATGATTAATAAATATGATTTTATGCATTACCTATGTACTGTATCTATAATAATGCTTTTTTTAGAGCAGAAGAAAATTGCTTCTTGCTCTTTATTTTTCATTGACTATTTTTAGTCAATGATAAATAAAGAACTTTAACAGCAGTCTGTATACAGGAAAGACAGGACTTTAAAACATAAATGTAGTAATGAATAACCACACAGTGAACTACACATACACAGCCATCTTAACATTTGTAATGGTGCTAATTTCCTAGTGCTTTTTAAAATATGCTTCCACATGAGCTCTCAAAAGCCATAAAAGCTTGGTATGTAAAGTAAATTGTTTGTCACTTGCTGACGACCTGCCGTATTTATTGTCAGGAGAAATGGACATTAGTTGGAAAAGCAGTTGTTAAAGGCCAAACAATTTTTAAAGATGGCAAAGATGTGCAAGGGCTTTCCTTTTTCTAACAATGAGCCACCCCTTCAGACATCAAAAGACAAGATAATAAGACACTTCAAGCACAATTCAAGATTATATTCAACATCTAAAGGCTCATCTCCTGTCAGTTTGCATTTACTCTCTCAGGGATGTGATGCTTCTATCATCATTCTGTCAAGAGGAGTCTGGCAGAAACGATGAGGGCCCCTCATTTCACACACTTAGTGTTTTTTGTCAAATAGCCCATGCTCATTCTGATTCAGCCAAAATGGACGGATAATTTGAAGAAGGTCATGCAGAAGTACAAAAATCTTGTGCTGATTTGTGTGATTAGAAAGCATTAAAATTGCATGTTTGTGTTAGTTCTGAGATGTTTTGTCAGTTTATTTAGTAATACAGTGTTGAAGTATTAAAAATATTTTTTAAAGCAAAAAGGAATTTTGCTTAAAACAACACACATTCTGTTATTTAGCAAATATTTTGAACAGTGAGCTATTTTAAATGGCATTGTATTAGTATAACCTTAAAATGCATTTCCCTCCCCTTTCCTCTTTGAGAGCAGAATATTCAAGAGCTCCAAGGGTAAAACCTTTGCCCCCTCAGATGCATAAGGATTTTACCCACTGGTCATTTCATTCTTGGACGTTTTATTTGGATAAAGATTAGGATGCTGAATTCAGTATATCGATATAAAGGGAGTAATTTTAACACCTGTATCTTGCCGCCTCATGTCTTGGCATTATACACTTCTTTTTGTTAACAAGGAATGGGAGGATCTAACAGGGTAAAGATAAGATGGAGTAAAACTCTTTTCCTCATTTTGGAATTCTTCGATTTAACCAACAAAAATAAAAAGACTATATAGTGCTGTTGTGTATCTTGTACATGAAACTGGTTACAACTTACAAACCATACATGGGCCACGAAACATGGAGGAGCCAGGTATCTTCATCTCCCATTGAAACCAATGGGATGTGAGGTTATTTAACACCTCTTAAAAAGTACCCACTGCTGAGGGACTCAGCTGGAGCTGCTATGAATTTTGAATCAGGAATTTATCAGCTGTGATAGGAAGGAACCATGAAGAAACGTGCATTTGGCCTTGTGGAAAAAAAACCTGCTCTCTGGCTTGCCTTTGCACAACACAGGAAAAAAAAAAAGGCAACCTGCAATCATGGTGCATTCCAAGGGGTTTCACTGGACAAGAAACCGCAAGGGAATTGGGAAGCTGTGAACAAATTGTCAAAAAGACAGATGGAATTGCTGACTGACCTACTGGTAAGAAACACGAACAACTTCCACCTCAGTGGTATGGTATTTATGCTGCATTGCAGAGTGACTTCTCTAAGGAATTTGCTATCCTTCACATGTAAATGCCTTTGTGTATATAATATATCTATGTAGTGTGCAGTATTTTTAGGGAAAATATAAGGTGCATTTAAACAGTTGCGTATGTTTAAACTGCCTGACTATTATGCCCAGAATAAACAGCATTTTTTTCTCTCACTGAAAATGCTTTCCTGCTTTATTAGTATATATTATATCTATATTCAGAAATTTGCATCCTTTCTCCTGAATTATTCTGGAAGAGAACTTATGGCTGTCTCTGCATCAGTGGGATTCTCTGTGCATCCACTTCTGCTCTGCTCCACACTGTCCACTAGAAAACCAGCATTCTCTGAGGCTGAGTAGGGAAACAAAGAGATTACTTGCAGGATGCTAATTTTCAAAAAATTAAGGAGTGGCTAAGATGGAAGTACAAATACGGCTAAAAGGCAGCATGAATGTAGTTGTGCAAGATCCATAGTACCACCAGAGAGAGCAAGAGGTCACTCTAAAAGGTTTGTATTCTGAACAGTTTGGTTTCCAATAGGACATGATTTATTTGAGAAGTTTTCACCTGGTCTGTGGGCTGGCTCAGGCCTGTTTCATTATCATGTCTTCTCAATGGAAACATATGAGCTCATGTCAACACTGGTTGATACTGGTTGATACTTTATGTGTGTATCACTATCTTAGTGAAGTTGTTCCCTGGTGTTTATTTTCTTGAAAGATCAGATCCTGAAATGCTGTAGTAAATGGGGAAGGGAGAGAAGAGTGACTAAGAAGTTACAGGACCCTTGATATAAATTCAGCTATGCTTGAATCTGTCCTAGCTTGCTTGGCTGTCTTCCTTACTCAGTTCCTTCCCTGATGCTCTACGAGCTTTCCTTCCCTATGTCTGGGAATGCTCTCCCGGTAACCCTCTTCTCAAGCATGAATGTGCAGAAAACAAACACTAATAACAAGTGCTGTTAAGGGTCTGTAAATTGTTTTCCATCTGCTCTCAGCTCCCAAACTGTGGAAGGTGTAGGGATACATGCAGGGAAGCTAATGCAGATGCTCAGTGCCAGGGAATAAACCAAGCGTCCCCACACTGAACAAAAACTCTTCATTTAAAAAGTATTTAAACTGTAGCTATTGTGCAGTCCATTGGAAACATTCATAGTAGGATCCAGGAAATGAAAATGAATTCCCATAAATGAAGATAGAGGATCCACTATTTTTAAGGCATTATGGATGTGTTTTATCTTTCTACCTATCCTCTTATAAGTAACGGGGATAGCTAGTAGCTTCTGCTAAAGTAATTACATTGATTTGCTCTGTGCTGCGCACCCAGCTGCTTTCTGTACCACTATCTCAGCTGTTCTGGCAAGAATTACCTGGTGCTTTAGAGAAAGCATCATTGTGATAGAAAGTTCACATGTAAAGTTGTGAGAAGGAGGACTGCACTTGGTGTGCGTTAGTGTTTCTAAAGCATAAGTATTACAAACTGAAGTCTTGTTAATTACAAAATCAAACTGAAAAATCTGGAGTGGAAAATCTGACATTAAGTTGTGCATTTTCAACATACATGAAAGCTTTTTCCCCAAAGCCTGCACTAATATGCAAAGAGGCTGGGAGGAGCATGCACTTATGTAAAGCAAGTGCCTATTTAAGCTCTTGCACAATGACACTGAGTAATTCTGTATGCTTCAGGGTTAGTGCTTACATGAGTTGGCTGTGCATTGTTTTCATGGGTAAGTGAAAGTGAATAAGCATGCATAAATGTGTTTCTGAAGATACAATTCAACCTTTTTGTGTTACCATTCAACTGTTTTTCCTTTTAAACTGTGTCTTTGTGGCATTTTTTCATAGAAAATTCTTGCCCAACAAACAGCTCATTAAATCATTGATAAGATTCTGTTAAACAAACACTGGATAACACAAGATATCAGTCCCTGACAAGCACATGCACAAAATGTTGCTCTTACCCAGTTTTCTGAATGCTTTTGTGGATTTTCTTTTGAAGTGGAGCTGTTGTTCAGGGCTAGAAGAATTTTAAGAATGACTGAATGAGCTACTAAATAAATAATGAAACCCGTAGCTATGAAATAAAATTTTTGCATTTTAAAAAATCATTACCATGTTTCTTAAGTATATTTCACTTTCTCCCCCAAAAAGATTTTCTTAAACCCTTCCCTCAGAGGCAAGAGCACACAGTAGGAAGCTAAAAAACAAATGGGAGCTATTTTTGTAAATCCTTCTTTCATTGCATCCTTAGGTTGCTAAAAGCCAGGCTCTGACACCATAATTCAAGCCATAAAGCCCTGAAAAACACAGGTACTGAACTGTTCAGTTTTGCTGACGAAGCTTAATAGCTCCATGTGCTGATACTGGTCAGGTTCAATAGCAGGTGTCAGATTTTGTTCTCTCACTTGTACTTTGCAAATTGTGGAATTACATAGTAATATTGCATTTCTACTATACTCTTTTGTGTGTAGGAAGACATGTCACAATTTCTAGAAGATGGGAAAGGTGCTTTTTTGGTGGTGGCCCACCCATGTTGAATATGTTCAATGTGATAGGGCCAGTGGGTTTGAAGTGTGTAATCCCATACAGAAGTGACTTCAGAGAGCATCCCTTAAATGTTTCACAGTATGATAAAATAAAGCCAGTTAAAATTAAGTAAAAACAATGACACAGTGTAGAGCTTTAAAAAGTCAGTCTATAAGAAGTAAAGGCTGAAGTAGCTAGAATTGGTCAGACAAAACAATTTTCTTTAACATGGTTACAGCTATTTCTCTGACTGTTTTTGAATAGAGAGTCTTTTTGGTTAAAACATGAATTAGAGCGAGACGTGCAAACCCAGAGACTGGCTATCTCTCACCTGCAGTGAAGTTCAGGTGCTGGTATAAAATATGGGGACAATGGAATTTGTGGCATTTTGAATGTAGATATTTCTCAACTCAGCTGTAGCAAGGAGAGGGGTTTAGTACTAGTCTGTTTTATTCCTTTAATTGCAAAATAAATTGTGTATAAAGGCAGAATCAGCAAAGACTGGCTATTTGTCAGTTATCCAGAAAGACAAATTGGTTAAACTACTTGGCATGTCATAAAATACGTAGAATATATAGGGAGATCTGTTGCAACGCTGGAAACATGTTCAGTAGTCTTTCTCATTCACTTGCTATGATATTGGTTCTGAAATAACTTTGCAATCTTTCCAGTCAAACTTGCCTTTTCTTAGAGAGAATTGTCGTGTAAGCTCAGATAAGAGTCAAATCTACATGTTTAATGAGAGGTGACAAATGACTGTGGATTCAGAGAGAACATATATAAATGTGTCTTCCTGATGGAAAATATAACTTACAAATGTGGTTCTTCTAAAACAATCAGTAGTCATTTAGAAATTATTTTTGTACATAATTTTGCTTGAATGGTACTGTCCAAAGAGGGGACTTCTGTGATGCACATCAGCTGCTACCAGTGTGGCATATTTTGACCACAAGAAGTGTGGTGGTTTACATGAGCTGAGCTTGTTTGATATACTTTATTTTTCTATAATGTAATTGTAGTTAAAATAATTTTCATGCATTTTAGACAAAGCAGAAGCCAAAACTCACTATCAAAATATCTCAACTTAATTGTTATACCAATACCATTCTGCATTACTTAAAATTTTTAAATAGAATCTTAAGCAATAACATCAAACCTAAGTAATATGAAATGCTAAAACACTTGCATCTCAATTTGCTTAGTTGCAGTTCATGGAAAATCCTACTTCAGGCTGTGTGATGGGGGCACAATGCCTGTAAGTTGATAGAGAGGAGTTTTGCTGTAAGGATGTGATGAACTGTCAAGGGAAATTAAGAGAGGCTTGCCTAGCACTGTGGCAATATGTAATGACTCCATGAGAAGTGCGTGATAATCCTTCCAGGCCCTGATCTGGGCACCAAGCAACACCTTCAGACATGCTGGGATGACAGAGCAAGATGCACAAGGTAACTGAATGAAACCCACACAAGGATTTGGCATATCTGAAGACTGTGTGTCTAGTAAAGCACAGAGGCTGTACATCTGAGAAAGTATTTACTACTTTTAAGGCCATGCTGTTCTTTGGAGTGTGATCCTTCTCTCCTTGGGGAGGACTGGGATGGAGAGGATTCCAATGAAAACCTGTGGGGTGATATTCCTCTCTGCTGTTCACTCGTTTACCTATATAGGATAGAATTAGCTCCTACTGCTAGAAGGAATATTTATTTGTATTAATTTATTAAAGATCATCTGTATCTGGCCTGTATTCCTATGACACAAGAGCTGATTTCTACCTAACCTAATCAAGGTCATTTACGCCCAAACTCAGTACATGTAAAATGCTATCTTGGCAGGATGGGAATGTGTTATGCCTACTTAGCACAGATCTACCCATGGTGCAATGCAGGAAAGACTTTTCTCCTTTGGGATTATGTTTTTATCTCAAATGCAGCAGAGCAATATAAAACCTATAAACCCATTTATTTTTTATAATCATGTGTTTCTGTAAGTCACAGTTTTAGCTGTTTTGTGAGATTTTTGTAAACTAGCTAATAAACCTTTGCTCTTGCTGCTGTTAAGTTTAATACAGTTCATTAATTCACAGCTGAAATAAAAACTATGGCTTAGTTTTTAAAAATTAGTTAATTAATTAATTAAAAATTGTTCAAAATATCTTAACAATAAACACTTTGATATTTGTTCACAAATATACTTTCATGTTACATCCTACTCAACACAGAACATTTTCTCTGATTCATCCTCAGAATCACCTTTTAAAGCATGTATTTCTAAGTTTAGGTTTAACTTGTATGCTTTCGGAAGTGTCAATTGCATGTTCCCATAACTAAGAGATAAAAAGCATATGTTGTGACAGTAGCTTGGTCTGTAGGAGCTGTATTGGAGTCTAGGGCAGTGGCAGCTGCTCGGGGAAGTACTGAGTGCAGTTGATGCAGTTATCCTACTTGTTTGTTGTCTCTGGAACTTAAGATGGTAATTGAGACACTGGGTGTTGGACTCCGTGAGCGTTATAAGTTTTTTGTTAGCCCAGACAATGGTGTGATTCTGCTGTTGATGGTCAGTCCACCACGGATATCGGTGAAAGGGTCTGTTCACCAGTTGTTGGGTATCTGTTGGATGAGAAGAGCCTCTACTGTGAAAGAATGACCTCATGCTTGGAATAATGGTATGCAGATGCAGTGCCTATGATGGTGAGAAGGTTGCTTGAAGTGTGCAACAGTGGAGTACAGCTGTTAGTTCAGTATTGAGATGAGTTTTAGGCTCCCTGCTGGAATCTTCTGCTGCAGACAGGTTTGTAGGGACAATTCATGAAGACTAGAGACCTGTCTCAGGACTGTATTCAGTGTGAAAACCATCTTCTCAGATCTTCCTTTCTCAACCTTGTGAGCCTGTGAAGACTTGATTACACTTTCTGTGCTGGGACCTTATAAAAAATGGATCTTACAGATGTAAATGAAGGCTTCTTAGCTTCTGTAATTAGCAGGTTTTTATCCTAGTAAAACTTTCTAATGCTTATTTTCAATTAAATAAGAATGTGGACAGGGAAAACACTTTCACTCCCCAAATTTAATGATGATCTTCATACTCTATGAATTCTCCTTGGAGCTTTTCAGAAGACCCTTCAAGCTTATCTCAGAAGAAAATTTTCAACAAACAGCTTTCAAATGCAGGACCAACTCTCCAAGGATCTCTGCTGGTGGTGGCTGCTACATTTGATTATATCCTCTGTGCATTAAACCCAGATTGTCTTTTATAGCTATTGTCCTTTTAACTAAAGTAGTTAGGAAAACATGTTCCATTTGTAGCATGTACGGGTTGATACTGCTCTGGTGACTAGTGGTGCCTGTCAAAGCAATGAATTTTATGCCTGAGGAATATTAATGTGAGGTGCTCATGCATTAAAAAAAGAAGTTAGCTGAAATTTGCATAACACTTCCTGCACCTGCTTGAATGAACTGTTAGATTATTGTACCAGCCTGCCCCAGTTCAAACACTTCAGCTTCTGCCATTCTCAATGGATTAGTAAAAATAATTGTGTGGTTTGACAGAGGAATTTGTATTGTGTTTGAGAGTCTTTGAGCAAACACTAGAGAGTGAAAAATACATTATAGACCTGGTGAGTTGTGCTGTGGGAAATGTAAACTAAGCAGTGATATATCTTTAGGAGTTGTTTCCCTTGCTACTTGTGAAACACCTCCCATTTTAATCAATATTGAATGAATAAGATCTGTGGTATAAACTGATGAGCGAAATTTATTAAACTGCAACTATAATACAATATTTACAGAAGAATAAGGGAAATTATTACATTTTCCAGGGGTGAAGTTAAATTTGATCTCTGAGGACTTGCCCAAAAGCCTGTTTCTGACTCAAACACTTATGTTTTAAAGAAGAGCGTACTGTTTTCCTTTTACGTGGCTCCTTTCTCTTTGTGATGTGAGAGGAAAGTTGCCTTTATTTATTAAGATGGAGACAGTAAAGTATTCTGATCTCCTCAAGTACTTATTTCCTTGGACTCCTTTCTCTGGATTACGAATGCAGTAAGTATCGATATTGTAGACATCGACTGTTAGGTTCCCACAGCTGCACTAACTGTATTGGGAGTTGAAACAGAGTTATTATGTACACTCAAGGGTCATATGGAAGAGAGAACAAAATGAGATGGTAAGGATAAATACTTTATGTACTCTAGGTTTCTTATATTTAAAAAAAGAAAAAAAAAAGTGTCACAGAGCTTGGAGGTCAAATCCACGTACTTGGAAGGCAATAACAGAGAAAACAGCCTTGTGGTTGAAAGTGTAGCCATAAACTTACTAGCTGAGGTTATCACAGAATCACAGAGTGAGTAAGGTTGGAAGGAACCACAGTGGGTCATCTGGTCCAACCTTCCTGCTCAAGCAGGGTCATCCTAGAGCACACTGTATAGGATTTTGTCCATGAATATCTCTAGTGAGGGAAGACTCCACAACCTCTCTGGGAAGTCTTTTCCAGCGATCAGTCACTCTCATGGTAAAGTACTTCAGGTGAAAGTTCTGGTGGAATCTCCTTGTATCAGTCTCTGAACGTTGCTTCTTGTCCTGTTGCTTGGCACCATCAAGAAGAGCCTGGCTACAACCTCTTGATGCCCTTCCTTGTGTGCGTTGATGAGGTCTCCTCTCAGTCGTCTCTTCTCAAGGCTGAACAGGCCCAGTTGCCTCAGCCTTTTCTCATAAGAAAGATGCTTCAGTCTCTTGATCATCTTCATTGCCATCCACTCGACTGACTCCAGGAGCTCCATGTACTCAGGAGCCTGTAACTGGACACCGCACTCCAGATACAGCATCACTAGGGCTGAGAAGAGGGGCAGAATTACCTCCCTTGACCTGCTGGCAATGCTCTTCATAAGGTACCCCAGGACACCATTGGCTTTCTTGGCCACAAGGGCACAGTGCTTGATCATGGGCAGCTTGTTGTCCACCAGGAACCCCAGGTCCTTCTCTGCAGGGCTGCTTTCCAGCAGGTCAGCCCCCAGCCTGTACTGGTACATGGGGTAATTCTTTCCCAGGTGCAGGACCTTGTATTAGCTTTTGTTGAATTTCAGACAGCTCTTCTCTGCCCTTCCCGCAAACCTGTTGAGGTCCTTTTGAAGGGCTGCACAGCACTTTGGGGTATCAGTCACTCCTCCCAGTTTTGTGTCATCAGCAAACTTACTGAGGAGGCATTTGTCCCTTCATCCAATTTATTGATGAACCACTTACACAGTAATGTGCCAGTACTGCACCTTGGGGGACACCACCAGTGACAGCTTTCAACCCTGTGCCACTAATTATGACCTTCTGGGATCTGCCATTCAACCAGTTCTCAGTCCACCTCACTGTCTGTTCATCCAGTCTACACTTCCTGAGTTTGTCTATGAGAATGTTGTGAGAGACAGTGTCAGAAGCCTCGCTGAAGTCAAGGCAGACAGTAACCAGTGCTCTCCCCTCATCCATCCCGGTAGTCTTCTCAGGAGGCAATCAGGTTGGTCAAGTCTTTAGTGGTCAAGTCATGCTTGACACTACTCCTGATCACCATCTTGGCCGCCATGTGGATATAGATGGCCTCCAGAATGAGCCACTCCATCAACTTTCCTGGGACTGAGGTGAGGCTGATTGGCCGATAGTTCCCTGGGTTCTCCTTTTTGCCCTTTTTGAAGACTGAGGTGACATTTACTTCCTTCCAGTCCTCAGGCACCTCTCCTGATCTCCACAACCTTTCAAAGATGATCATGAGTGGCCTCACTATGGTGAGTCTCCCCTCCATTCAGTAATGGGCCCACACTATCCTTTATTTTCCTTTTGTTATTGATATATTTGAAGAAGACCTTCTTGTTGTCCTTGACATTCTTGGCCAGATTTAATTCCAGATGGGCTTTGAGCTTCCTTGTATCATTTCTACTTACTCTGACAACCTCTCTATATTCATTCCAAATGACTTGACCCTGCTTCCACCTCCTGTGTATTTTCTGCTTGTGCTTGAGTAATGACAGGAGTTCTTTATTCATATACACAGATCTTTTGCCTCCTTTGCCCAATTTCTTACTCACTGGGATGCATGATTCTTGAGCCTGGAGGAAGTAATCCTTGAATATCAACCAGCTTTTTTGGACTCTTCTTCCCTCAGGACTTGTTCCCATGGGATTCTTCCAAGAAGATCCCTGGAGAGACTAAAATTAACTCTCACAAAGTCTGTGGTTACAATCTTATTAGCTGCCTGATACTGTATTCCAAGTATCATGCTTGCGTGATACTGAATTCCACAGTGTCATGGTCACTACAGCCAAGGCTACCTCCAACCTTCACATCTCCAGCAAGGCCTTGCCTGTTTGTCAGTATAGGTGAAGCAGCACACCATTCCTTGTGGGATCTTCCAATACCTGTGTCAGAAAGCTGTCATCAACTTCCAGTGCAAGAACCAGTGCCTGTAACTTTGAGGCTGCTTCAAGTTGCCTGTAGGTCTCATCCACTTCCTCCCTCCTGATCAGGCAACCTGTAGCAAACACCCACAACAGTGTGACCCTTACTACTCTACCTTTTTATCCTAACTCATAAGCTCTTGATTTGATTGTCTTCCACCCCAAGACAGAGCTTGATACATTCCAAGTGTTGCCTCACCTAGAGGGCAACTCCACCACTATGCCTTCCTGATCTGTCTTTCCTAAAGGGTGTGCAGCCAGCCCCTCATGACTATCGCATCTTTAGGCAAAATGGGTATTTTAACTCTTGTGCTGTCACATACATATATGTATATACGTATTGGTTTACCAGCTAATCCTACTGGAAACCTCATTCCAAACCTCACACTGTGGTAGTTAGAAACCCTAACCTGAATTGTCAACTAGAAGCACTCATGTCCAGTTTGTACTCGTCTCTTTTTATTTCATTATCGCCCCCAACTATTAGGGAAAAAAATTATACTTGCACTGAGTAATCACATGTTCCCTCATCCACTGTTACTGGTTTTCCAGCATTGTTTATCAGAGGTGGGGCAGGGGTACACCTTCTTTGACCTTTGTTTTCTGGTTAACATACCTTTAGAAGCCCTTCCTGTTATTCTTTGCATCCCTTGCCAGGTTCAGTTCCAGCTTTGCCATCCCCACACAACTGTACTTTGTACTCTCCCTGGGTCACCTGTCCTAGCTTCAACTATGTATGTATTTGCTTCTTTCCCTTTAGTTTGACCAGCAGTTCCCTACTCAACCATGTGGGTCTATTACCTTCCTTGCCCAATTTCTTGCTCCTGGGATTGCTATCTCTTGCACTCTATGGAAGGCTTCCTTAGAGATCTGCCAGTTCCATGTCCTTGTCCCCAAGGGCAGTCTCCCAGGGGATCCCATCAACTATCTCCCTGGAGAGCTGGAATTCTGCTTTCCTAAAGTTTAGGGGCCTAACTTTACTCCTTACCTGACCCATATTCCTCAGGACTGTGACCTCCAGCAATGCATGATCACCACAGCCTAGGCTGCCTCCAGTCTTGACATCCCCAATAAGCTCACTTGCACTAGTGACCAACAGATACAGTAACACATCTCTTCTGGTAAGACTGTCTGTTATCTGGGTCAAGAAGTTATCCTTCACGCATTCCAGGGATCTCCTGAATTGCCTACAGCTTGCCGTGCTACTTTTTCAGCAGATGTAAGGGTGGTTGAAGTCCCCCATCAGGACAAGAACCTGTAGCTGGAGGGAAAGGCTCCATCAGTAGGCTCCCCTTGATAGGTGGCCTGTAGTAGACATCAATTACAAGGTTCCCTTTGTTGCCTTAGTCTTTGATTTTTACCCACAGGCTTTCGACCTGCTTGTGGCTGTTCTTCAAGGACAGCTCTTCACACTCAATCCTCCTCTTGACTTAGAGGGCAACCCCTCTGACTCCCCTTCCTCCCATCTCTTCTGAACAGCCTGTAGCTATTGATAGCTGCACTTCTGTCATGACTGCAATGATTCTTATGGGTCCCTTCCAACTCAGGATATTCTATGATTCTGGTCATGTGATCTGTCCCACCACATCTCTGTAACTGCAATGAGATCAAAACCCTGTGACTGCACAGGGATCTCAAGTTCCTCCTGTTTGATCCCCATACTCTGTGTGTTCATTTTATAGAAGTATTTGATCGAGTCAATATCCAAGTGGAGGTGGAAAGGAATTCTCCATAGTCCTGTCTTGTGGTTATGTCTTCGGATGTTTGTTCTTGCTTAAGAACAAACAGCTTGCTTCTTAAGAAGGTATCCCTTCTTAAGCCTCCTTTTGCTACTTGGGTGGTCGCTAAAGTTCTCCCATTCCCACACCTCTTCTCTGTCAAGCCTGGCTATGTCCCTATTCCTCTGCAAATCTATGTTAAAGCTCTGCTAACTCCTGAGCAAACTTGAGACAGATGGATCCTGTTGATTGCCAGCAGGCTCAGTGTCATATATACTGATCTGTAATCAAAACTCCCAAAATTTCGCTGGTAACACCAATCTTGAGGCTAAATGTTCATCTGCATGATTTTACTGTTTCTTGCCCAGCATTTCATGTAATTGGTAGGACAAAAGAGAACACAACTTTTGCTCCAGATCCTTTGATCCGTTGTCCCAAGGCTCAGAGGTCCCTCTTGATTGTCTGCAGCCTTCTTGTTGGGACTTCATCGGTATCCACTTGGAAAACCAATAGTGGGTAATAAGCAAGGAGCAGTACCAGGCTGGGAAGTTTCTTGGTGATGTCTCTGACCCAGGCCCCAGGGAGACAACACACAGGCCCTCCATTCCTTTTAAAAGGGAGTAGCCAATGACCACTAGTCTACCTTTTTTTTAATTCAGAGGCTTGTGATGCAGGGAGTAAGCTATGAAACACACATTTACAATTTTAAAAGAGTTAATTTTTTTATTCTTGAATTTAGTTTGCATTTACTCGGTATGTGCTCATTCCAAGTTACTCTGCACTTGCACCAATATTTTAGATTCTAATGATAGGATCCTTTTACCATTCACAGTACATCCTAATGCTTAATTTTGAAGACTGTTTAAAAAACAATAAGCTTCAGAACATCATTGCATATCATTTTACTTTATATAGTTAGTTAGGCCTTGAAGACCAAGAATATTAGTACAAAGTTTTCACCTGTTGCTCAAGTATGTTCAATTAACAGATTGAATTACTCTGATTATCAGTATCATTCTTTACAAATAATTCCCCTAGTATTATATGAGGGTGCTCTCTAATTAAACTAGATTTAAATGACTTTGGACATCTCTAGGAATTATCACAAGCACCACAGAGATGCAAGCAGGCAGGACTTGAAAAACTATGTGTCTGGGAGTTGTCTGCTTTGACTCAGGAGATTATCATTACTTATTTCTATATGTTTATGAACTTGGTGCTTTTGGAATATGTACCAGGAGCAGTCATGGATTTATCAAACAGCCACGGTTTTCATTCTGGTTCTTGTGTCCACATGTACTCATTAACTAAAGGCAATTCTCTATCATTAACATAGTTGATAATTTTTTGCGTACTGCAGTAGAAACGTGATTTGGATCATATTTCTAATAAGGTATCAGCTTTTAATACTGAGACTTAAGTACTGTACTTGTATGGTTTAAACCTGTCTCAAAACCTTAAACAAACAAACAAAACCACCCCAAAACAAACAAACAAACAAAAACCCCCAGACCCATAAACATCATCTGCATCCCTCTCCAATCCAAACCAGCATCGTTTTTCAGTTTTTCAAGATGCAAGACACCTCACTAGGCAAATGTGGTCGGTGATGTCAGGGCAGCCTGTTGAAGAAGTGGTACCGGGAGTTAGAAATTCGAGGTTGTTACCCCTGCAAGATACCTAGGAGTACTGCACTCCACAGTACCAGTCCTACTGAAATGATAGACTTAAGAAATGATGGCTTCTGGAGTGAGAATAGAGTTTGTTTAGATGTGTTTTGTGTGGGATATTTCCCCCATGTCTGAGGAAGATCCTTTGTATTTAGTGTTCTTGTTGGTCCAGGAAGCATCTGCATTTCTGAGCCTTGAAGACTGAATGCAGTGTGGGGCCAGACCAGCGCAGCTCATGATACAGCTCATGAGCTGTATCCCACAAGCTTGGTAAATATTCATCAAGTAACTGCACTATTCTGAGCTTCTTACAAGGCAATAGCAGTGGTGGGAAGGTGGTGCATTTTTAATTTTCAGAGTAGGGTAACCATGCTGATATATGGTTCTTGGTTCCAACCAAATTCAGCGGCGTCATCTGACCTTTGTCTAGACCTCAGCTGGCAGAGGGAGCCAAAAGCTAACACTTAATTTTGGCTGGATCTTGTGCCTCTGAGAGGTAGTAGCTTTTGGCTCCCAGGTTCCCAGTGAGCATGAATGCAGTAGAACTGGACACTATGGGCCGTCTGTCCTGGTGAGGACCCCTATGCCACAGTTAAAATGCGCTAAGGATTAGTCTCTGAGCTCCTTCAGGTTCAAATGAAGTTCCAGTGTCGTGAGGACTCTGAGTTTGTGGAGTTCAACTCCCTGGGCTGAATCCTGAGGTCAAAATTCTCACTGATCTTCTGTGATACCTACAGGGTGGATAGCAGAGGGCTCCTGACAGCACAGATTTCCCCCACCTCACCCTGACAGTCAAAGACATGATGGAGGAGGAGAGAGGCAGAATGGACAGTGAGAGAGAGGAAAGGAGAGAACAGTCATGTGCTGCTGGGGCAAAGCCCTGACACCATGTGCTACAGAACTGCTGTCACTGACTGAGCTTAAGGAAATTCAACTGTGTTTAGCCTTCAGTGGATCTTCAAAAAACCTCATGTCGCAATCCTTGCACACTTACTGCTTTAATAAATTCTTGTCTGATTTAAGATTAGGGGTTTGGCAGTTTGTAAATCAGTTGTTAGATTATGTTGCCTTCTTAAAAAACCAGATGGTTTAATAAAAGTCTACTCTCCAGTTGCCTTTGCAGCATCTGAAATGTACCTTCTCATGAGTGTGGTTTTATAGATATGTACAGTGAGAGGGAGTGAGATACTATAACAGTTTTATGGCTATGTAAACAAACCTCCTTTGTCAGAATTCAGTCATCTTTAACAGCTGGGAGATGATGCTTCTAGTGGTGGTGATCACCTTCCAGATGATAGTACCTACTTAACCATCTCACAGTAATTTAAAGAGCTCATCCCTCTTTTTCTGAGTTACAATGAATATCTGACTGTTAAGAATTTAGCATTTACCCTTCATGGGTCAGTGGATGGGTTAGACTTAAAGCATCTTTAGAGAAAGATTATTCTAATAAATATTGTTCTAGTATTTCAGTAACAGTAAAATACTGTTCTAGTATTTCATGTTTCTTTTTAAAAAAATAAACCTAGCAGCAGGCTACATTTCCTAATAAGCCGTATTTTAGACATAAGATCCCCGTAACTTGAGGATGAGGTGGACTTTCAGAGACAATAGATTTAGTGGCAATATTTCATTTGAATCCTTTTTGGTGAAGTAGATATCCTTAACAGGCTAACAGGGAGGCACTTTATTGTTTTAAGACAGTGTTCTAGGAGCTTCATAAAGGCAACCTTTTTTATATTCCTTTTGTTGTTGTCTCCTCATTTAATCTCAATTTCATTAATTCATGAATTGTGTGCAGAATGTTTTACCTTAAAATTTGTAAACCATGCAAGCGTAAAGTGAGATCTTAATTAAGCATTTCTTTGGAAAATGTGTTAGTCATGTTTTATAGACATTGAAATTTTTTATCACAAAGCACAATTCTTATACATTTTCACATAGGTTGCGCAATTTTCTTGCCTGATTTGCATCTCTAACACTCACCATGCTCAGTAGCTCACAATTTTAGAAAGTAGTTCAGAATAGGGACTGAAGACATTGTGTTTAGCTAGAAGTGGAAAAGGATTTTAGCTGACATTGTAAACAGGAAGGCAACCTTTGCTTATCACATTTCCTTGCTCTCTCTTTAGAAATAAAAGTACCTTTTCTTCCCTGTGTTAGAAATGGAAAATTTACAGGTAAAATTCTGTGCTTTTGAAAATACTGTGGTAAGCACTGAGAAAGAGCTTAGCCCTTTTTCTCGACTTTTAATAATTACTACTGAAACTACCATGTTGTTAGGAGGATTTACCCTCCTATTAGTGTTTTTCCTAGTGAATAACAGGTCTGAGCTTCTGTAAAATACCAAAAAGTGAAAGATCTTAACCCAGCCTAGATATAAAGCAAACCTTTAATCTTAACAAGAGTAAGCAATGCACTGACATCTACCTTGAGGTCTGTGAATCTGCATAGCCTCAACTAGGGGATGTGGAATTGGCTCACTTTGAGATAATCTTTGAATCTTGATGATGATACTGGAAATTACAACAGAATCAGCAAGCGTGTTTTTGAGAATTTTTGGTACTTCCTCGGGAATACAGTAGAGTTCAGACTCCTGCTACAGTGCTTGGACCAAGCAGGCTCAACTAGGGAGGAAGCTGTATTAGATAAGGTAAAACAGGAAGCTCTTCATATAGACAAGATATAAGCTAGTAATTAACATACATCCTCTAGTTTTTCATGTGTGAAAAGTCTTTATTTCACTGGAATACAGAGTGAAGTTTCAGAGACAGTAGCAGTTGGCTAGCCAGAAATTAGTATAAAGAGTAGTTTTGGCAGAGGAATGAATGTGTGAGCTCACAGACTTTGATGGTTGCTTGGTGAAGAGAGTTAATTTGTGACAGGTAACAGAAAAGATGGTGCCTCAAAGAATGTCTTTCTGAAGGAGTCAAGAATCTAGGGCTCAACCTGAAGTTTCTTCTCACCTTTCATGCTTCTTATGACACCAGTGGGCACAGCCCAAATTTTACAGGTATTAAAACATTTCCCTTTTGGGCATGGCAAGACCTCAGCCAGTTTTTTTTTGGAATGACTTAGGTCCATGTTATTCAAGTGTGAGAGCCACATATTTAACACCTTTAAAAATCTGGTCCGTGGGATTTTAAAGGTTATCTTCCATTCATTTCCACGGGGTTATAGGCACTGTCTATGGCAGTCACTTTCGAAAATTGCTATGGAGCAAGGGGCCCTCAAAATAGTTGAGGAGGATCAAAAAGAAAGAAATGGAGAGGCATAAATTAAGGCAGTTTAATGTGTTTGTATGGAATATCTCCTAGGAGTTTCCAAGCATCTTAACTTAACGCTAGAATCTAAGCGCCTAAAAAATGTGCCTTACCTTTGCTTCACCCAGGTTCCCTCTGTATAAAGTAGGGATAATAGCTTGGCCCTATCTCATGGTGATAAAAACATTAAAAGACTGTAAGATTTTTTCCAGCACCATAGTAATGGAGGTTATATAAACACCTTAGATAGTGGAAAGATAAGTTGAACTGGCAAAGCAGAGGTCATGAGCAACTAGAGATGAGATGTAGAAAGGAGCAAAGTTGTGCAAGGCCTAGAAGGCCTGGTAATAACTTTATATACTGTATTATGTCTAGGAGGGAGAATTTCAGCTTTCACTGACCTTTATTTTGAGCCTTTTTCTTCTCTATTTTATTTACAGTTACATGTGCTGACATTTGTACAATTTCACTTTTGCCAAAGACAGAAATCTGGCGATTTTCTCCTTCAGACTTTGTTTTATATTGTTAGTGTGTGTGCGTGTATGAAATTAGCTTCCTGTTAACTACTATGGCATGAAATTAGAACTTGCAACACTGGTACAAAACTCTCTTGTGTCACAGTAATGGGTGTATAGGTATGCTCATGTTTGATCTCAGTAGCAAATTTAGCTAACATATGTTCTGAGCTTTTTTTTATGTCATAAAAACTGGAAGAAACTCATACAGGCTTGCATAACATTTTCCAGTGTTTTCAGCAATATGTGATTTTATCAAGATCTAGTCTTAAGTTTTTAAACTTCAGACTAAAACTTTTTGTGTCATACGAATCCTGAGGGTAAGTTTTCCCTGCAACAGTGATGACTCAACCATTTCCTGAACTAATATCAGGGAAATATATATTGTCCAACATTATTAGTTTATTTATGCATTGTCTCGCATATACTGGAAGAAGATTTGGAAGAGTGATGTTCTCTCAAAGTCTCCAAATTTGGCTTTTCTGTCATTATTGAGAAATCACCTTTTTCACACTCAGCCTTCTTATTTGCTGGCAGCTAAATTACTGGAGAAGTCCAGCTTGTAACCACTCGTGAGATTCATCTCGGGTGTTCTAAAACCGAACAGGATTACTACTACTGCTCATCCGTGATTCTGTGGTGGCTCTAGCAAGAAGTGCTGTGTCTAGAGAGCAAGTTTGATGAGGAATAGGTTAGGGGAGATAAAAACAGAGAAAACACGTACAGAGGCTGGTCCTTAGGGATTGAAGAAAATTATCTCTTCCTGCAGTTTAGAAACTACTCGGGGGAATAAATAATTTCAAAATCCCCTTGAAAAATGCATCTTACCCACATGGTAGTAACTGGGCTGCTCAGAGGATCCCTGCTCCCTTCTCACTTGATCTGTGGAAAAAGTCCCAGTCCTACTGCAGACCCTTTTGGGAGCCATGGCTGTGCTGTGTGATTCCATCTCCACTGCCTCAGTTTGTTGTTTGGGGTTTTTTTGTGTTAAGACATTAAAATTCCAGCTTTGATCAGTTCAAGGCTATGAGATGGCACCCCTGAGGCCCAGATGAACTTAGTAAGTACTTATTTCTATATGCTTGATTACAATCTCCTTTTTCTTTTGACTTAATGATCTGAGTGAGATTATGGCTCTTCACTTTGCGCTCATGAAAGACTAAGCGTATTTTCTTGAGATGCATGAAGAAGGAAAATCACCTTAGCCCCAGAGTTGTCTGTAAATTTCATCTCCTGTAGTCAGTGACCATCTTTAGGAAAGCTTATACTTTGGGTAAACAGGTGGTATGATCTTACTCCTGATGGAATACTGGAATTTTCCATTACTGAGATACATACAGTGGGCAGGCCGAGAAGCTTCTGAACCAAGAGGCTGGAGAAAATTATCTTTCAGATCCTTTCACAATTTTAAAGGTGTTCAGTGAGTGATTCACTTCTTCCTTGCCTCATTTTGACGCTGAGTTATCTGGCTAGAATCCAATCTTGGAAAAGACACTTCCGAAGGCGATCCTGCCAGAGGGAGTCTGCTTCTTTAGCAGCCCTCTCACCACCAGGGAGAAGGGTTGTGTATTGAAGATATTTGCCTCTCAGCACCTTGCAGCATTTCACCCAATTTGCCTAATCTTGCAAGTGTGTCAGACCTGTCACTGTCACAAGGCAGGTCTGCAGGATTAGACCCACCTTTTACACTTTAAAAACAGTTCTCTACCAATAATTACAATTTTTTATATGTGTGTGCAGGTGTGTATATATGTAATATTTATCTCTCTCTCCACACACACGCACACACACCCACTTGCATATATTGGCATATATATGCATACATACACATACGTGTATATGTGTAGGAGTATATACGTAATATGTGCATATACACATGCATACACACAAACCAGGTATGTATAGGCTGACTGTCATCTATTTTACATTAGAAAACAACACAATTTATTCTTTGCCTCTTAGCATGGAACTTTCAAAGAATGTATAAAGACTATAAATATACATGCACACATTATACATACACGTGCACAAATGTTCCCATCACCTAGAGTGCATTAAAAAGCAAGACATTTTAGTTTGTTCTCCTGATGGACCTTGTTAAAAAGATGTGTTAGTGTATCAGTTCCTATATTTCAGAAGAGAGCAGTGCAGAGACATTCAATCCAAAGTTGCTTGCTATTTTTAAGCTGAAATTAGATTCATTGCTTTGATTATTCCATTGTGGGCCCCAAGTTATATTTTAGTTGTCCTTCACCCTTTTCTCCTTTATTATTTATAACCCACACTCTTTGAGCAATGACCAGGACTAATCTGTAACCTTCTGTCCTTCTGCCTGATTCGTCCTCTTTTGAAACACAAAGATTGAAGCAAATATTCTCAGACTCTGTTAAAATATAGATAGATATTTCTCCCATATATCTTATACTGAAATAAGACTTAATGGAGGTTTTGCTTTTCTGATTCAGTCTCAGTGGACCTACTTCAAAGGAAAATAGCAAAGGACTGGGAAATACTTATTGGTATTCATTGTATTATAATGTATCTAGCACATATGCACTCACATCGGTACTTTATAGGCCTCCACCAAATGGCTTGTGTGGCTATCTTGATTGGTTAGATTAATGCATCCATGTTTTGTGGGGTTTTTCTCCCCCCAGTGTTTTTTTGTTTACCCTGCAATGTTAGCTGCACCTAAATAAATAAATTAAATAGTAATTCATTTGTGCTCACTCTACATCACAAAGAAGTGGGGCATAAAACAGCATTAGCAGTGAATCCCCTGGGGACCAAAGAACCTCACAGGGGGCTGGTCCTCTGAATGGTCTCTGTCACTCCCTAGCAGCTAATGACTGAAACAGGATCCATTGCCACTGGGAGCTTTTAATTTCCTTACATTGTACAGATTGCTCTGATCCAATGCAAAGTGACAGCTACCATTTCAGTACAGCTCATTAACAGCTTGTGCAAAAGCCAGCATGCACCATGTCTTCACATATGCTATATTGCTGTGATATGTGCTCATACAAGCTAGAATCCAGCCTTTGGATAAGTTCTAAAACAACATAGTTGCAGGCATAATACATGCAGTGTCTTAGATACCTGGGGAAAACAGACAGTATATTTAAACTTACCAGATTTATGGTAAGTTTATGGCAGAAAGATTCATGTCCATACTTCAGAATAACTTGAGAAAACTCCAGGATTTATTTGCTTGGTGAAAAACCAGCAATAATGTATTGAAGAGCAGGGAGCATATAACAGAGAAAGTTTTTCAGGAAATTTAGGAAATGTCAGGATTGCTAACAGGGGAAGAATAAAAAGGTGTCAATTCAGGAAAGTAATTAGAAAATTAATCGAAAGTTCTCAAATTCTCTAAGGCATGTGGAACTACAGAACAGTTATGTCTGTCAGGCACAGGCAACAAAACTACAATAACTTTTTTTCTGTTAGGTTGGGTTTTGGTTGTGGTTTTTTTGTAAGCTCTAGTAAATTCTAACCAGCTGTGGTATCTTCAAAATCAGTGGGAAAATCTTGCTTTAATTTGTACAGGAATTTTTATTTTTCCAGCATGTGTGTATATAGGGAAAATTGCATTAACTGGGTTAGCAGTCAGGAAAGCATAATTTTTTTTTTTTTTACATAATTTTTGTTTGAAAAACAAATCCACTGAAAAAGAAAGAAAAGCTTGGTGTTTCAATTGCCAGATGGAACAATTGTATCGAATAGGAGAATAGTAGAATAAATCCAGAGCATACTGATGTTCCTCATCATTCAAACCTTTGAGGGGGCAAAAACTGTCCAGCTATGGTCTATTAATTCTAACATAATTGATGAACCTGGGAGGTTGTCCCAAATCAGAAGCAATGTCAATGTCTGCACTGTGATGACTTCATGGGAACATATCTGTAGTGCTTCCATAACACCATTTTTGATCTGAGCATGTCAGAGAAGCTTCAAAGTCTGTAATGAAAGTATACCATTACAGTAGACTGAGAGGCCAACTCTGAGTAATTTGTAAGGGTACAGGATTTTATCAACCCTTCTTCAGCTCAGTGAAACTGAAAGTATTCAACACCTTCAAGGGTTAAAAAGAAGAAGCTTTCTTGGAATTGAGAGTATAAAATATTCTGTGGGTATTTGCTGAAGTTGTAATTTACAGTCACAGAATGTTTGGAAAGTCCAATGGATAACAGGTTATCCTTAAGTATAAAGTCCTCATTCTGAAAGATGCCGAACCAGAGAGATGGATTGTTAATGTGCCTTGCTCAGTAAAAGCAGCTAAGTTGCAAGTAGTTGTCATTTATGTTCCTTCCCTAGTTTTGCTTCTGACTATTTGTGGGACTGACTGGAGTCTAATTGTCATGAGGAGCTTTTATTAGTGCATGAAGTAAATAGCATCAGATATGGGTCATATAATGAGAAAAACTGTGATGTAGTTACGTTTAGATCCTGCAGTCTACATGAATGAATTAATGAAAAGCTGTAAGATGAGACACAATTATTTTAAGGTGGAAGCTTCCATTTTGATGAATTTTTGAAGTTATTTTTTCTGTTTTTAATGCAGAAGTTGAGATAAGTGCAAAGGTAGATGAGTTGAAATAATGTCATTGTCAACTTAGCAGGATAGAGCTGGGTGACTTTTAGTGACAAGAGGTAGTGAAGCTCTCTAATATCCTACAGGACTTGTAGCAGGCAGAGAGACAAACCCAGAATCTTGTGTTTTTAAGGCAGTACGGAATGGGATCACTGAGGGGGCATTGGAGTATGTGGGGGTTCACTTAGATAGCAAATGTATGGTTTAGTGTTCAATAAAAAGAGCCAATATATTGCCAATATAATAATGTATTTTAGAAGTAAAATTACATTTGAACACATGTAAAACACCTTGCTACAGCTCATAACCCACTGTTTCTACCTACAGTGCACCTCTTCTTCCTCACTCCTTTTTTTATCAGAATGAAACATGTCAACGTGTAAAAAGAATACACATTTACATATTTAATAAATAATAGAAGCACGACTTAGTTTATGAAACAAAAGTGGATATAGGTCCATGATAATATTCTCAGGGAAACAAAAGGATTATGTGTATATATACATATGTATGTTCACACAGTGTGCATGAAAAGATTATTTACTATATATAAACTAGAGTATCAGTAACAGTGTGTTTTTAAAAGATTTTTGCATCAAGTATGTGTATCATATTGCATTAAATGTGTATGTACCAGAAACACATTGTTTTAAGATGGAAGAATAGTCAGTAAATATTGATGCATTCAATGGACAGAAGATATGCTGGATCCTCAGTAATCCAAAATGTATCTTAGTAAAACCTTGTGTTCCTAAAGGGGACAAGCTGCTAGTGTGAGTACTTAGACTTGAAAGATGTTTTGCCACAAAGAATTAGGGTTTTCGCCTTATAAAAATGTCACACTAAACATAATGACCTCTCTGAGAACAGTAACGAGAGGAGTAGGAGAGTGGCTCAGCATTGGCTGAGGCAGTGGTTTTACGGAGCTCCAGAGTAGCCGGCATCTTCTCTAGATAACAACTTGACACCGATGGCTTGATGGGACTCCATGCTTTGAGAAAGTGTCCTTATTGCAGGCTCTGACCCCTTGCCAGGGAGCTGCTGCCTGCTAAACGCAGGTTGCCTCAGGGCTTGCCTGAGTGTGAGGTTGTGCATGTCCCACTTCTAGCACAGCTTTTTAAAAGTCCCTGTAGCTGAACTAGTGCAAATGGCCAAATTAACCCTTTGGATGGAGATTGTTCAGCCATATTCACACATCAGCAAAGGAGAAAAATTTAAACTAAATTTAAATAAGCCAGTTAAATTAGTTATGATTAAAGAAGCTGGAACTGCATATGTACGCAGAATGCATTTGTATGTATTTTAAAATTTAGTTAGTATCACATATATTCCCAACCCATCATATATTGGTTCAATCAGGCACATCTCTAGTAGCAGTAGTTGCACACCAGTACTGTATCTTGTGATATACCTCTGATCATAATTTGGAAAAACTCAGTTTTATCCAGCTGCACGGTGTTTATACAGTATGTTGTGCTCAAGGGTAAGGCAAGAAAGCACCTAGCCACATGTCTTGCATCTCTGATTGAATGCATAGGCAACCTGAGTGCTTAAGGCAACATAAACAGCATGTTATGTTGTCTGCCTGTGACCTTCAGAAGAAGTCTACAAAGCAGATCTCAAAATTAATTAAAATTATGGATTAATATTACTTAACGATGCTTAGAAAGTTTTACTTTCACCTCTGACTTCTCTGTAAAGTGGAAAAATTAGCTAACAACTAAGGACCTACCAAAAATCCTGTCCTGTGGCCTTTTTTGCTCACTGTCCCCAAAAAGTGCAATGGTAGTTTTTCAAGTAGAAGGGTTATATGTGTGAGTTAAATTGCAGGGTCAGATGTTGCTCTTGGACGTGCATGAAGAATCCAGTTGATGATGACAGATGAATCAGGCCTTAGGTGGTAAAACTGGGGTATTTGACTCTTTAGGTTGAAGGAGAAAATGTGTGGCCATGTTTTCAGAAATACACAGTGACTGTGTACCTTGAAGAAAATATTCCTAAAATAATTGTATTGGTTCTCATGAGCAGGATGTTTTACAGCTGAATCACTCTGGGAACACCAACTCCCAAAATCATGAATATAAAAATCATAGATTTTTGAGTTTTTTAAACAGTAATTTCCTGCTTCTTCAGTTTTGAGGCTTCATGGTCTTTGTATTCATGTTTCTAGTCTCCAAAACCCTGAAAAGATGAGATTTTTTTTCCTTTTTTGGAGAGGGTGAAGGACAGGGAAGTGAGAAAACCAGTCTGTATTCACTTGACTCCCACAATACGACCTTTAGAAAAGCATTAAGTACTATAAGTCTCAGTCAAGCAAGGTGACTGTCAAGGCTACATGTAGTCATTAGACAGAGGACCTTGTGAAAAATTAGCAGATGTGTTATTTCCTTTTTTGTTAGGGGGGCTATCACTTCTAGGATTAAAAAAGAAGCAAGCAGACTTTATCACTCTCCAAAAAGCCTAAGTCTTGTGATGAAAGATGTATCCTGAGAGGGGACATAGTGATGTATTTCCATTTAGAGTTGAGTTCTTTGCTGGCCCGTGTCAAGAGACAGTCACTGCAGATACAAGGTGAGCTTTGGGGAGCGACTCAGCTTGACACCAGGAACTGCAGGAGGATGGCCGTGGTGAGTCTGTGGAGTGAGTTTGCTTCTGCAAGGCTGAACTCCCAGAAAATAGTCATTGGTGAGGATTTTTAACCTTGCAAAGAAAGGAGGTGCTGTTGCATGGGGTCACCCCATTTGCTTTCCTCTTTCAAATAGCACAAGGGAAGAGGAATGGGGGTAAATAATCTTTTTGACAAAGAGGAAATAAAACAGGGACACTTTTAACTCTGAAGAAAGAAAAAAAAGATGGTTTCCATATTAGTGTGCAAGTTTAACATTTTTTTATTTGTCTGTTTTTCAGAGATTGAATTTAGTTGGTCTTACAGATCTTAATCTTTGTCTCAGCTGGTGTCCCGCCACCCCCCATTTGAAGGACTTGGGGGTAGGCAAAGCAGGCAGTGCGTCTGGGAACAGGTCATTCTGGCTGCAAGAAGGAGGAAATGGTATTTAAAAAACCCATTTAATTAAATGACAACACTTGGGATTTCATTTAATTCACATTACAGGAGGAATTTAGACTTCCACTGCTACCACCTGCTGCCAGGCTGAGCTGCGAGCGTTGTTCCTGCGTCTCACCGATGCAGGTGAACTTACTGCTGAACCACTTTCACAGTCCAGAAAGCATGACATTCCTTGTTACCAGTGGGAGGAAAGGCTAATTGAGAAGTGTGTATAAAAGCTGTAATGAGTAGCATTTACATGTATTGATTAGAAGCAGGCCACAGTCTCTCATTTATCACCACCAGCAGCTGTGAAATTTTCCCCACGTCGATTGGCACGGCTCATATTCCTGCTCCTCTGGTTCTTTATTGCTTTTTTCTTCCCCCCACCTGCCCTGAACCAGAGTGCTGATCCACCAGCTGGAATGGGCTGGTAATTACTCCAGCTTCTCCGCCAGCTGCCACAATTGCCAAACTGCTGGAGTGAAAAATTCCATCCTGCATTTCCGATTTTTTACATTACCACTGCATAATCATATTTGACGAATAATTAACCTGGGTTAATACTTCAGGGAGCCATTTGCAAGTAAATTGATAAGCTGAGTGCTGTAAAGGTGCACAAGAGCTAAAGGCTTCAGGAAGATGCACAAAACAGCCCACTGACGGTGCTATTTCAATACATGCATACCTCTTGACCATCTTAATTAAGAGTGGACGGTGGTACTGTCTCCTAGCCTCCTTAAACAGAGCATGGCTCAGGAGGAGCAAGAGGATGGGAAACACACTCAAATTAAACACTCCACTGTATCTGTCTCATGGCAGTGGTGCAATGTATGTGAATAAGTGCACTTTTCCTCCCTTTCAGATTTAGAAATGAACACTGTTAGATCAGAATCTTGTTAAACAGGGTTGAAATCAATGAAAACTTTCCTTGCCAATTCAGTGGAGAATAAGGTTGGAGAGTTGTTTGCCCTACCTTTAATAATACCATTCAGGTCAGTGAGAAAGCAGAGTTGAGTCCTTTTGGAAATTTATATATTTGTATTTTTTTTTCAATTAAGGCAGCTGCGCTGTGTTTCAAATGTATGCCTTTGCTTTGAGGTCGATCCTGGACTTCCGAGATTGCTTAAAAACCTCTCTATGTGACTTCTGTGGTTTATAAATCCACTCTTTCTTCAACATCAGATTTTAAAATGTTTGGCATATATCCTATTTGGAGCAGGATTGCACTAAAGAGTAGCTGATTCGAAAAAATATTTTTGGTTTCTTCTGCACTTTTAAAAAGTAAAAAAAAAAAAAAACAAACCACAAAAGATTTCTGTTGCGTTGGTTTTTCTGGCACAGTTACTGTTATCCAGGCAAATACTTCTTTAAGGTGGCCAGTAAATGTCATATAAATGTTCTGTAGCACAGTTTTGGGCACAGCAAGAGACAAGAATTAGAGTTAAATGAGAGCCACATTATTGCAGATCTTATCTGGGGCTTGCTTTCATTTGGTTTTTGCTATGTAGCAACATTCCTTAGATTCAGAATAAAATCTCATAAGAAATTTTATAATATATTTCTATTTCTGGGGAGACATGCAAGAAAACGGTTTCTAAATGGAGAAAGAAAAAAGAAAATAATTAGTCACAATATTTTCATATGAACTGTGTGTGATTTTTTATCTCCTCAAGACTTCCAGCCTAACTCCTGATTTTTGGGAATGTCTGGTTTGACAGCCTTGGTGGCAGCCCTTATGTGCCATACAACTGCAAAACTATGAATTGAGAGAACAATTAGTGGATTTGTATATCACACACTTGCCAACGTGCCCTAAGCAGAATACAGTCAAGACACCATTAGCAGTGGAGTTACGTAGCAGCCCCCAGCTGAGCACCCTCCCTGGCTGAACTGCCTGTGCAAAGCCCTGTATGTTCCTCATGGAGCGTTGGCACATCCCATCACTTGTGCCCCAGGAATATGTCTGGAGATGGTGAATGGGCATGTGGAAGTTAAAAGCACCATTTTAATTATTTTGTCTCTACTTGAAAGAAGAAAAATAGTTAAATAAAAACATATGTATTAGGGTTTAAGAGATCAAAGCAGTTTTTATTATTCACTAAGATGACTAAGGAGAGAGATGCAGATGGGATTATTTAAAATTAAACAGTGTCACTATGGTCCTATGAAGAGCAAGGCTTTCTCTAACACAGCTCCTTCTTACAGATATGCTGACCATGGGAGTAGGTTTGAGCGGGCTGCCATGAAATTGTAAATTGGGTACTTGAAGGCAATATTGGTTTTTTTGGAAGGCATAGTATTTCTTTAAGAAGCATAAACCTTAATCATGTGGAATATTATTTTCATTTGCTTTAAATAATAGAGGTTTATCAAAGTAGCTTAAGTTAAGAATTGTCTTATATGTAGTGATTTGCGCTGTTGCTAGTGAGAATTTAAGGATTTCTGGGTTATTTTGTGTGATTTGAAATCTCTGTAGTTTCAGAGAACTCTGAGAGGAAGAATAACACATCAAAATATAGGGGGTTTATGATTTCCAGTGGTTTTTTTATTTTTTGCAAATGAATTTAATTTAATTTAATAAGTATTTTATAAATAACTTATTCATTGTCAGGAGAAAAGCTAGCCAAATCTTGAATTTCTTCAAGCCTCAGGCTGACAGCTGTATGTATTGTGGCAGATGTACGAACCCTTATAAATCCCTACTAGAAATTTGGTGCAGAGGGGTTTCATTGGAAGTGTGGTACACCGAAGACCACTGTCATTAGATCATTACTGTTCAAAACTCATGTGCAATGTGTGTATGATTTGCCATAGCAAATGTTTCTAGAAACTGAGGCAGGTGCTTCAGAGTGTGACCCACTCACAGTAAATATGAAAGGAATTAGCCTTTTCAGTTATGGTTTCCTTCACCATGCAGTTTCTCAGGTCTGCCTTATCATTTTCATGTGGACAAATTGTCATCTGTCTTATTGTCTGCTCAGCTGTTTCTGTAAGCAACCTCTTTCAAACCTAAATAGAATTGCATGGCGTGGCATGGCAATTCAGAAAATAAATAAAGAATAACACTCTTATGACTATCCTGCTGTATTTCCCCAGCACTTAAGTGGTCAGAGCTTCTGTGCATGTCAGACTGAAAGTCGGTGCTGGGCATTTGTCACTGTGTGTGGTAATGCAGGGGAAAGCAGTTCCTTTCAGGGCTCAACTGTAGCACTAAGTGAAATCAATGGCCAAACAATCTAACACAATTGGTCACATATTGATAGAATTAAACACCGCTGTTAACGTGACTTGTCATTGATCTGACAAAAACAGAGTCCAGGCTAAAAGTCGCCTGAAGCCTTTAGACTCTGCGTTTACATAGCAAAGGTTGGAAAATTATTCGCTCCATCTGTTTCTAACATTTTTTCTATTTTTGCTGACAATACTCCTCACTCTGGAAAACACTTGCAGAACTTTTAACCTCTTCATTGTCAGAAACCTCCATTGTCACATACACACGACCCCGCCCACTGTGCAAATTCTCTCTTGTATCAGGCCTTTGGGTCTCTTTTCCTAATGAATACACAGGGAAATGTTCACAAAAGTTAATCCAAGAACTGGGAATCTTCCCTATGTCAGGGACATGGTCATCTGGATCAGCTGCAGGCAGTTTTGTGAGTAGGCAGACACAAATGGTGGAATATAGAACATTACTACCTTTGAAACAGGGAATTTATCAGGAAAGCAGAATTAGGCTCAAACCTTCTGGTGAACAACATATCTGACTTGTGCAGGATATAGCCTGTTTTCAGGTCCAGAGGGTAAAAATACCAATAAAGATAGAAATTAAGAGGTTCTCTGCTAGTATCACTTGAAAAGAGTTGCATTCAGGAATCAGTTTTATTGAGCTCCAGCTTTGAATCTGTAGTTTAGCTGTTGACCTTTCCTTGGTGTGTCAGAATCCAAAAGATTTTGCATTATGAAATCTTCAGCTAGATGGAATAATTGCCATACACACCAGAAACAAGTTCCTAATGAGAGCCTGAAAGATCTGAACAAATTGCTCCAGAGTATTTGCAGGGGAAACTTGTTCTTAATGCTGCCGAGTTCTCTGATCTGACCTACGAGTCATGGTTTGCTTTTAGGCTGATTGCAAACCTGATAATGTTTTCTAAAGTACCATAAGAGGAAGGAACCTGGGTTTGTAAAAAGCACGTCTTAATGGTACTCGTAGTCACAACATGTCGGCCCTGCATTTCTGCACCATTCGCAGTGCCAGGAAAGGCGTTCTCACCTGCTCCACTCTCACAATCACTTCTCTCCTCCTCTCCTACAGCTCTTTGCCTCTTAGACATCTATTTTGTTTTCTGCAATCTTCGTGTTGTTAGAGTTTATAGATACTTGACACTTTGATAGTGGGTATTGCTTCTTCGTTTATCTGCTGGCTGCTGAGCCCATGGATTGCTGGCAAAGGGGTGCTGGCAGGCTGTGCTCCTGCATGTGCCGTCATGACATTTGGTGTTCCTGGACAGCCTGAGCACCTCAGGGTGATCAGTAGCATAAGTCTACCTCACACCTCAATTTTGGGGGAGAGAAAGCTGTGTTTGCAGGGCTCTTGTTCACTTTTTTCTGATGTTACTGTTTTATAATAAAAGCTTTCCAATCAAGTTCAGTGTAGACCTTGCTGGTGGATTGTTGTTGCCTCTGGCAGCTGTGATGGCAAGATTTGCTGTGCTGTATGCAGCCTAGGGACTCTGAGGTGAGTTATCACACTTCCACGGCTCCTTCCTTTAATTCACAAGCCTTGCAAAGATGTAGGGAGTGAGGGAGGGAGAAAAAACTTTAATGTATCTAGTAACATAGTCACAGCGGGGAGAGAGTCAGAAAAAAAATTATGCTGCTTACTTGCACTTCTTGCAACATTACAGAAGCAGACAGGTATCTTCTGAGTGCAATATGAGTTCTTCCAAGATTATTAGCAGAAAGACATTCCCACAGCAGGAAAGGAGCAAAGACACCTGAGCACACTAGTTATGTTCTCGCAGTCTGGAGCTCTGTGGAACAAGGTGGTGGTGCTTATCAACCTTCTCCACATCCTTGTCATGAAACACCAGTGCATGAACGGTATACACATCTGAACTGGAAATGTGAAATGCTTGGAAAATATTACCCTATACTGAAGTTGAAAGCTAATTTCCCATCATGACAATTCCCAGTAGACTCATACATTTGAAGTCTCAGTATGAACACTATGAGCTCATTCCAGAGATTAAAGAACCATACTGGCAGATGAGATGTCAGGAGTGAGACATAATTGTACTACAGAAGTGGTAACCTGTACATCTGGGGAAAAGAAGAGGACGCAGCTCCTGCATGTAGGACACATATCCTGCATGTGGCCGGGTCTTTGAACTATATCAGGAAAGATCACACCACCAACAAGGCAGCAATATGATGTGGCCTTCCTTCATACAAATGCTGTCTTCATCCTCCTCTCTCAGTTGTACCCCTTCTCTTTTCCTAAAGTAATCTAAGACCTACAACTTGGTGATGGTTTCATGAAATGCCCTGATGTAGTATGTAAAGAGTGTGTGAATGCTAAACATCATACTGCATATGATGGCAATATAAAGAGAGTGCACACACAAAGGCTTTCTTCTCATCTTTCTATGCAGTGGTTTGAGTAGCATTTAGGAAAGTTCTTCAGCAATTGTGCTTGGTTGGTTTGGATGCTTATAAAACCTTCAAATCTATTGATACAAGAATAAATTTTGTGAAATGAACTGGACCCACATCTGAATAGTGCCTGTAATTTTAGAGACACTGCATTCACTTACAGTGGGGAATTTGAAGCATTTTTATAAGACATACAGTTGCATTTTTTTTCTGTGAGAAGCCTTATCCCTAATGAGATAAGGTGAGATTTTCTCACCAAAAGAAATTAAAAACAATTTAAGATGAGTAGACTACACGTATTTATCTCAGTATAATTTTCATATTGCATTATTAGAAAAAAAAAAAGAAAAGCTTACCTTATTTCATCACTCATTGTAAATAAAGTGGATAAAAAAAATAAAAAGTTCTTTATGTTTACTTGACACTCCTTTGCTGTTTAGAAGATAAAGTTTAAGGACTTTGGTAACCTTTTAGCTTCTAAATTCTAAAGGACCAGAGATTTTTGTCAAAATCCCCAAATCTAGTCCTTACAACTGCAAGTCTATGTTAGCAGTGCTTTCCTTTGAAATTTTTAGTCATCAGCAAGTAGCAACTCTGTCTAACAGCTGCTCAAAATTTGTGTCAATTAACTTTTTTTAGGCTTCATAGGATGCAGGAACAATGGCAAAATATACCATGAATATGTTCCTATGTTCTAGAATAGGGTACTTAATTTTAAGTGAGGAGCTAGTTAAATAACTATATGTAACCTTCACATTAATGCTATTTCATCTCTTTCGGTATTGTGTAACCCTCGAACAGAGCATCAAAACTAAATATCCTTGATAGACTTGCAGTGATGTATTGTGGTCACTGGAGACATTTTAAACAGTGCAGCCAGCTGAGTGAGGTTTCCGTGCTGTCTCTATCTTTTTGTGTCCATGAAATGTTTAGTTCTTATTACAGCTTACTTATGCATCCTAGGATTGAATTTTTTTTCCCTTAACTTAGACAATTGGCTGATCAAGGACAGCTCTTTAAGCAGGTTTGAGAGATCTGTAATAAATTATCAAAGACCTATGAAACCAGCTTCGTAATAAATTATCCCAAGTCCCATGCAGTCCCTAGCGTTGCAATTGGAATTCATGGGAGCTTGGCCTGACATGTCTCTGGAGAAAGTCTTAATCCTTCAAGTGAAAGTCTGAGAAACTTGGCATGACAGACTGTGTAAGATTAAGCCATGACGGTCTGCCAAGACTATTTTAGAAATTTTGTGCTTAATGGCCTCAGCTATATTTCTCACTCATTCTTCCTCCGGTGGGTCTTTAAGTCTATTGACATAGTAAAATATGGATGGTCCAACTGGACTGGTGAACTTTTAATTATCTATGTGCCACACCTTTTGTGCAGTGAATACCATGGCTCCTTGGTTTCGGAAACATTTCTGTGTGTCCATAACCTTACTGATGTGAGTAACTTCACTGGTGGGAGCAGAACTCCCCCAGCCTGGTTCATGGTAGTGCAGGGAAGGACTGGGTGAGGAACTGAGGGTTTGCTGGCATTTGCATTATGTGAGGTGTGTACAATATCTAATGGGACTTTCTGCCCCCTTACCACTGTACAGTGTCTCCATCCACTCTATCAGTTCCAGGATAAAAGAAAGCACATGCAAACATGCCTGCGGAATCAGAGCTGGTAGCTACTCAGCATTTTTTTTGCTGCAGTTGTTTTTTTTGATTCTCAGGTGTATTTGGATCAAGCTGAACTGAACAAGGCTTAGAGAGATCCATAAAATCTTGTGGAAAAAGAATGAAAGCCACTTAAAATATTTTTTTGCTACATAAAATTGTAATGTCACGGAAGTGTTTTCAGTGGAGACTTTCTAGTGTAGAAAATGTGTTGCTTTGGGAAGCCAAGACTTTCCCTTTTTGGGTAACTTTCTGTAATTTTTTATGTAAGTGTAGTAAAAGGTTTTCACCTTAAGCCTACCATTAAATCAAGATACTCTATTTCTGTATCCTGAGTTAATTTGATAGTAGTTTCATGTTTTTGGAGATTGACAAAAGAGAACATGCTGCTGTGGCAGAGGGACTGGAATCAAATTAGTACATATTGAATCGGCCAGCTAATCAGGGGATTAAATGTTAAAAAAATCCATGTGAGATGCTTTAATGGAATATTTGTATGTGACAGGGCAAGGTCTGAATGACAGATGCATGCCATGCCTTGCAATATTATATGGATAAAGCACCCACGTAGATTTCATAGTTCTATATTGTTTGTATTGAAGTATTTTCTAAAAAACCCAAGAAGGATTGCATATTATTTTACAGCGTGTTTCATAAGCATCAGAAAGCTGGTCAGAAAAGTGAGGAAAATATGTACCATGATGACTATAATAAATCCTAGGAAAAAGCAATGGAAGCAAACTTAGGGAAATGTCTGTTGGCAGATGATATGTTGTGTATTGTATGATCTATTCATGGCACAGGTATGACACTTATAGGAATGGCAGCAGTTGTGTCTGTACATGTGGCATTAAAGAGAGAATTCATGTCTGGCATAAAGATACTTTGGTGTATGCCCAGGAGCCAGTCTGCCCAGCGATGAATATTAGTGCTATTCTTTCCTTTTGATTGAAATCCCTCTGGAGGGGAAGGTAAGCAGTAGTTTCAGCATTGGATTATTAATGTTGCTAACATACAGGGGAACTGTTACTAAAGTTGCAAGGTTTAACCAAATGGGTAACTGCAGTGTGCTGTTCCTTCAGAAGCATGTTCCCAACCCCACCAAGTGTTTGTGCCTGGCTTTTTTCCAATTGTGGAAAAGAAATGGAGCTACTACACTAAATAAAGATGGAGAGGAACATGCATCTTAGAGAAAATGAGGGTCTGGTGTTGTGGGGCATTATCCTGGGAGGGACTCGGTTTTGTGTCCTGAATCAGATCTTAGTGCTCCCAGACTCAGTCAAATGGGGAACGTGCCATTCTCTTTCCCCCTCTGGTTCTGGTTGTGGTCTAAAATTGTATTCTGGATGTTAGAAATGAGTGTACTGCTATAAATTGAGTGTACCCTTCCACTTCTGAAAATGGAGTTTTGGAAAAATTCGGTTAACTGGTTTTAGCTACTTTGGCCTTTTCCAATAAAGATAAAATAACACAGAATCTGACATTTTCTACCTGGGTCTACAGGTCAAATTGTTCCCATGTTGAGACATAGACTTTACAGTTGTCTCTATTGCCAAGCAGGGAAAATTAAATACCCAAAAATTTTCTGTCTTAAAAAAAAAAAAAATTGGAAATTTACTTTTAATTAGTTTATAGAGTATTGGGAATCAAATTGCATAAGAGGGTGACTTTTCGGTTTTGTTTTGTTTTTTTAATAGGATATTGTTAGCCCAGTCCTCCTGGTCAAATTCAGGAAAGTTGATTATTGTATGATCTCTTTGTAATCCCATTCTTTGTTCAAGGGATTTCATGGCACTAGGTGCTGTATAAACACAGGATAAAAGGATGGAGCTATCCCCAGAAGCTACAGAATTTTTTGGAAAATAAGGAAAACTTAAGAATACTGAGAATATTAAATTGGTGGAAATGAAAGGTAAAGAATTTTGGGCACTGTTTCTACTAGGCACTAGTTATTTCTCAGATGTGCCAAAATGTTCCTAATTTTCGTAAACTACAATATGTCTCAGTGTCTGGTGGGACTGAACCCTATAATGTTGAAGCAACCCTGATACAGGTGAGTAGAAGTTTTGCGAAAGCCTTTTCTTCATTTTATTTATTCTTACAGAAATTAAAAGAGCAGAGTATACAACAGCAAGAAACAGAGCGTGTGTTTTGCATACACAGAAAAGCAAACAAAATAGATATAGCAAGGCACTGATACGCATGAGAAAAATTGCATCAATACTTTAGTCATACATCAGCTTATGAATACTGTATTGATCTGTTTTTCTTCCAGCATCAAGATAAAATTAGTGTTACATGCATGGAGCTTCCTTAGCTGTTGGACACAGGGATTAGTGATTGGAACATAGAGGCTGGTAGTCAAGAAATCCCTATTCAAAAGATGGACAAAGCGCTTCTGACTTTCTTTTCTCGCTTTCCTCACCTGTCATTGTGACCAGAGAGATACTTCATACTTGCCTGTATTACAGGTCTGATGTTATGCATCTACTGGACAATTTAAGTTATTTTAAAATATTGTATGTGCAGAAAAGCTGCTGACTGTTGTTCTAGTCTATGAGTGTCCCTTTCACACTGTTGCATTTTTTTGCCTTGTAGTATTTGTACCATTGCGGCAACTGGAGGCCAAAACTGAGCATTGTTTCAGACACTGCATAAGCATGTTGCAGGTGACAGTGCCTGTGGTGTCTGCTCTGCAGATCAGGGCTAGGTACCACTGCTTGTGGGTGGCTCCCTTCACCATCCCCAGAGGCCTTATGCCTCCTTCTGACAGAGGCAGCCTTGTGTCCTCTACCTCTCTGCCAAGTAATGGGCCCTCTCATTCAGAGCTTGCTGTGTCTTTGCATCTGAGAGACTTGAGAGAGCCTTCTGGTGATGTGTCTTACTGAAGACAGTAATGGAAATAATAATAAAAGTTCCTTAGGAAAATTAAGTTTTCCCAAATATCAAGTCCTGATCCAAGTTGCCTTCCTCTTTCCCTGTGTTTTTTGCAGGAGAAAGGGTAAATAGGAAAAACAAGTCATGTAGCTGCACATCGTGACAATAGATAACAGTAAGAAGTTTTAGTGGCTTTCCCCTCTTGTGCTGCCATTCTCTCTAAAAATTTGGCATGCTGACTAAGAAGGATACAAAGGAGAACCAAGACTGCACAAATGAAACACAGAGTGTACCATACTTAAAGAAATTTAGATTACTGTCTTCTGGAGGAAAATGTTTTTATGAACCAACTTTGCTTTACAGCTCTAAAAAGCAGTAGTTTTCCCTGTCATCTCTGGACTACATTAGTGTCAAGAAAGTGCTTCTCCAATCAAGTGTGCTTTTGAGTTTATGAGATATGGGCTTGGATATGGTTCCTAGTGGTGTCTGTTGGAGGTTCTGTCAGTGGCCTTACTGGAAACGAATTCAAGCATGGGAGTAATGGGAGGGACCTGTTTGCTTTTATATTCTCACTTAAAATCATCTTAGGGTCTTATGAATAACAAGAACCTGATTTTGCCTCTATTTACCATTTTCAGTACAAATCCATCACTAAAGACCCAGTTCTGTGCTAGCATGGCACTCAATGAAGCCCTGTTAGAAAGTTACCATATTGCAGTCCAAACAAATAGCCATAGGACTCTTGCATGTTTTATGAGCTCTTGGAGTCTGGCAGAGTCTCAGGTTTACCTTCTATCTTCAAATCTACTTTTTTAACTTGGGAAGTGGAGAGGGAGTGAAAGATAAACATGAAGAAATCAGACAGGTAAACAGGCTTTGCACAGGGATTTTTAACACACCACTGCTTATATTTAAAGCATGCTGTTGGTTCTATTTAGAAGCTCTACTGCCAAGCTCCAAACCCAATCTAGTTCAAGCTTCCCTTGGGAGCCCCATTTACTGAATTTGTGGTGAGTCAGAAAGCATTTCTACCTGCTTGAGTGTGCTCCTGGGACAAGGAGAACTGAAGAGGAGAAGCTCTTTTGCCTTTTTGTGTTGGGTTCTGATTTGATTTGCTCCCATCAGATGAACATATACTCCTTTGGGGGTGACTTACCCCTGTGGCTGCCTCCGTGACAAGCTGGTACTCCTCCACAGGAGTTATCTTACAGTCTGGGCCAATTGCCTGTTTGCTTTATAGCAAAAAGGTCAAAGACCTTCCTTTCCTAGCTCAGATTTCTGTACTTCCAGTCTGCAGCCGAATACACAATTCATCATGCCCCTAAACCAGGGCTATCTGTCTCCTCATTGGCCCCTTCTCCAAGCTGTATGAGTCCATGCTCACTAGCAGGGTGTATTGCTTACATGCAGAAAGACATTACAGATGCTCTCCCGAAAGCTGCACGTAATACTAAATGTTAATTTTTCAATGATAAAAATTCAGTGGAGAATGCAGTGCTCATTGATAGGAATTTCATTTTTTTTACAGGCTTTCCATGCCATGGCAAGATTAACCCATGGGCATTTCACCTTTTTATGTTAGTGATAGATGTGATCCTCCAGATCCTAAATACTCTTTATCTCCATCTCATCCATCCAGAACATGTATATTGAAAATGCAAGTGATTTGTGGTGCAATTCTGAAAATCTTTTCCCACTCCATATAGAGATATATTTTAGCGTTAGATTTTAAGAGATGTGGTGGAAAATGCTGGATACACTAAAGTAAAAGGAGAGCAAGTTGCTACTCAGACCTATTCCTTATTTCTCAGGTGGTAGAAAAAAAGCATTCAAGTAATATAACTGCAACTCCCTGTTCAATTAATTTTTTTAACCTCCTTTAATCCTGCAAATGTTTCATGTTTTTCAGGTGAATGATTTACAGAATGTAAATAGGTGTATAAAAACAAACTATTAATGCAGTTTGAGTACTTTAACTCACCTTTACTACTAGGTACATCTAACTACTGCAAATTGCAGATACAACATTTTGCTTAAAGTTGAGACAGTGGAAGGGACTGACTTTTAAAGGAGTATTTCTAGTGTAATTCTTTATCATTCAGGATGATGCTGAAGCATAAACTAACACTAAGGGAGAAAGGAGAGAAATTGTATTTCTACTTGTGTAGGCCTGCTTGCATTTGTGTGAGGCGATCTTAGGACAGTTTTAGTCAAACAGGAGAGGAGGGGATAAATATATATATATATTTGTGTAGTACAGTAAGTTATTTTCAAAAGTTATTAAATAAATAAAACATTTATTGAGTAAAATAAAACTTGTTAAAAGCATCCAACCTACTTCCAGTGGTTTGAGCTATACTCAGGAAAGCCAGTATTGAGTAGCAAAATAAATTGCATTCCTTTTACATTAAGATTGCAATAATGCTGTTGTTTTGCTTGTGATATTTTGATTGTCACATCCATTTTGGTTTGCTTCTTTCTCAGATTGTTTTGAGAGGACTTTCAGCTGGTGCAAATGTGCAGTGTTTCCCCACTGTTCATGTTTTAGCTGAGGATGGACCCACTGAGGAGAAAGTGTAGTTAAATTTGGTTGACTGCGTTTTCCCCTTATCTTTCCATTTCTAGTTCTGTTTTATCATGCTAATATTTTAAAGGTGGCAGGTAAATCTTTTTGTTATGAACCAGTACTTCACATATAGCCAAATGGTCCTTTGCCCAGCAGTCATCTTTTCAAATCAAGGGAGTCTTTCAGTTCACCTTGCCAAGCTCTTCTGCCATTGGGAGGCTTATGTGTTTCAAGTGCTTTGCCAGACTGAGGTTTAAGCAATAAAGGTAGCACTCCATGGGCAAGATATTGTATTATCTCATGCCCTTTGCAGTCATTAATGCTCTTTTCAAGTCTGTTTCCTCCTATTCCTCCCAAAATGATAGTGCGATACCTCATGGCTTGTGCTGGCATCAGAAAGTACTGAGTGATCTAGGATTGGACTCCCTATGTTTAAAATGATCTTTAATTTGTTCTGTCATAGCACTTCTTGAGATACTAACCAGACATATTCTTTGCCTGTGATGTGATGTCCATCCCTGGGGTAAGAGCAAGCTATTGTGAGGCTTTGTTCAACCATGGAAGTGGCTCCAAATAGTCTTTTTGATGCCTTGCACAGCTTTGCAAAGCTGTTATGTCCTCAAAAAGTTTAAAACAGTGTAACAAAATGCTGTGCTCAACTCTGGAGTCCCCTGTCCTGAAGCAGAACTGGTACTTCTGCTGACTGGCTGTGGCTGTGAAGTCCCATACAGGTTGTGACACAATAGCATTATGCATTATCAGTGTTGAACCTAGGGAAACGCTACAAGAGAACTGAACAGTCTTAATATCTAGCAGCCCTAATCTTAATTTTCTTTTCAGTGTCTTATAAAACTTTATGAAGATGAGATGACCGAGAGTGGCATTTTAAGATGTTCACGTCCCATTGTTGATACATGACGATAGAACTATAGAGAAGAAACAACTTTCTCCACTCTTTTTTGATATTAGAATTTATTTCAGGATGTTCATCTGTTTCTACTTTTTTATTGTTATTATTTGTTGGAAATATTAGTGGGACCAGCTAGTCCTCTTTAATTGAAGTATTAAACTCCTGTTTGGTAAAGGCTTTTCTAAATATGTTGTTAGAAGCCTCTGAAAAAAGATCTTATCAAAACCTATCAACCAGAGCTTTTTCCCCAGAAAAACCTTTTCCTGATCCATGAAGAGGACAAATAACTTTGAAACACTATTAGTAACAATAAAATAATAATAAAACCTCAGCTTTTTTTAATTTGCTGTTGAAAATGAAAACAGATGAAGGTACAACCTTTTCCTTGGCTTTGAGTTCTTTTTTTGACATAATGTTGACTCGAGAATGTGCAGGTGAATGTTTCTTAGTCTTATTGTTACTTGCTACCATGCTAATCCTTCAAAATAAAATATGAACCTCTTTCTTCAGAGAGCAATCATATTGATATCTTGGTATATGCTGGATTAAAAATACTTTTGTTTGTATGAATGGACCTACTCACGAGAGTAAAGTCCCCTTCCTAAGTAGAAGTTGGATTCGGACTGAGTAGTATCGGCCTAGTTATTTGCAGAGGCACAGGAACACAATGGGAAGCAGAAACAATTTCTTTCATATTGTACATCAAAATCATTCAGATGTTCTAGAAGGGTCTGCTTTATTTCCACTTTATTAAATGTAGTCTTGCTTATCCTTATGCCAATTGTGTGTGCGTCTGTTTTCTGAAGGTATCTTCTTTTATTTATTGTAATATGGGAATATTGTATTTTTCAGTCTGTAAATTAGATATTTGATTCAATGCAGAGGCAGAACACAAGAGTGCTAAAAATGTCCAATTCCAGCAGGTGAAGGCAAGAGATGTTTAAAGCTTGGTGCATATAATGTTTATATTACATTAAGTACTCTGTTATTGCACAGGATGCTTATTGTTAGTGTCTGTAGGGAGAATCAGTTCCAGAGATTTCAATTTCAATAAACTGATTATGCAGTTCTACCACATACAATTAGGAAGGTAGTAATGAAATGGTTATGAGATCCCTTGGCATTCTGTAGTTGTTTTTTTTTAATTTTGTAAATAACATCAGGAGCATTCTGAAGGGAAGTGTTTATGTATTTATTTATTATTGATCTAAAAAAATACATTTAACATTATTAGTTATTGCAAATCCAGTCTCAGCAACAGGAAGGAGATAAGCTATATCCACATTATTAAATGCAGGATGCCTGGGGAATTGAGGAGATTTATCCTTTATATAAATATATTAAATATTAATGAATAGTAATTACAGAAATTAATTTATATCTGCATTTAATTTTCTAATAACTTTTCATAGCTTTATTCCTTTGTTGCAAATAATGCATATTTAAATACATCCCCCTGACAAATACCTTGGTTGACTACAGAATGATCTTGTCCACTCATCAGAGTGCTTCATGTACTTCACTGGATAAGAGAGAGAGGATAAAGGGAAAAGAATTTTAAGTCAATCAATGCTCTATGGCTCAAGAAGAGAGGAATCTCATCTCTTCTGAGGGCAAGAACAGGGGCAACACAGGGAGGATTCAAAAACTTACAAAGATTGCTGTATCTCACTACAAGCTACACTTGGCCTTTTTGGGATACACTATTAATAATCATCTATTTTGAAAAACCTAAAAGTATCTTGTTTGCAGTTTCTCATCAATCTGTGTGGAATGTTTTGGGTTTCCACAGCTTGATATTCTTTAGGTAGAAACTATATGGGAAGAATGCTTGCATTTATCTCAAAGTACAACTTTTTGTCCTCACAAGCTAGTTTTCTACTTTTCCACCAATAACATTTATTGTTGTTTTGTGGTTGATTTTTGCTTTCGTTTGAGCTCAGGTTTGGGCACAAAACAGCTCCAGAAGAAAGGTCAGTTCTAATTCTGACATGGATTTGTTGCATCATCTTGGACAAGTTAATCTTGGGCAAGATCACGGTCAATCTACTCCTTGCACCTGAGTTTCTCCATCAGTGAAATAGGTGGAGGACATTTCTTCTCCTTTTTCACTAGTCTAAACAATTAGATTCAGGAGAGAGATGAACTTTTCTGCTGTTTCAGGTTGCTAGAACTAGGTCCTCAGACAGTAAGTTGGATATGAACCATGTCTTACTGTGTCTGACTGCAGAGCTTCTAGACTTCCAAAATTTTTATGAGCTCCTTTTTGTTTTTCTTTTTGTTGTTTGTGGTTTGGTTTGTTTTGGTGTTTGTTTGTTTGTTTGTTTTGTTTTGTTTTAATATAGATTACGGGTGGGAGAAACATCTATATGAAATATAAGAGAAAAGAAAGGAAAAAGGTCAACTATGTGTGCTTATTTTTTTCCTATTCAAGCATGTCTGGATTCTCTTGGGAATAAGACAAACGGATGAGTCTTAATATGAGGGCCACCAGAGGCCTATGAGAATTTTACACAGTTCTCAAATAGCCAAAGAAAAATAAGTTTTTGTGTCCTTTTCTTTTCCCTGAGCATGGTTAGAATTGGGTCATTACTATCCAACAGGAGGACTTTTGACTTTCAGGAAGTGGGTTTTCAGTGATAAACTAGATTTGCAAGATCAAGTGTCCATGAAATCTTCACAAACAATAAATGCATCTTCCTGTTAGCAAGACAAAGAGATAGTTGAGGGAGATTTGGGGAAGAAGACAGAGGGGGTAAAAGGATTGTTGCCTTTGGAGGGCACGGGTACCAATTCCCACCAGCTCAGCCATGCAACAGAAATCACTAGAAAATTTCCAAACAGAATGGCACAGAACAGTATTGTAAATATACCAAGGTGGCAAAAGGGACCTGTACGCAGTTTGATAATGCTAGTCACTTGAGTTGTTTTGCCAAGTTATTCTCACTGTGACTAACAGAGATGGGAAAGTACATTCATTATCTTCTTCATGTTAAGCTGATTGTAAACAGTGGTGGTTTCTCTGTCTCATTTGAATTGTCTGCTAGTGCCTGGTACATATCTGAAAACCAAAGCACTTTTAAATGCACGATAAATTTATTATAAGAGGGAATCGCCTGATTCCAAGGATGATGAGAGCATGTCCAAAGAAATATTTAAGTCAGAAGTGGGGCTCATATCCCTCCAATGGGACACAGAGGGAACGCTTCAGCATTTTCTGGGACCTTGGCAAATAGCACTGTTTTCATGTGTTCCTCTTGGTCTTTAGTATTAGAAGATGTCATGAAGTTGACCTGCTGTGTCAAACCTATAGAAATTAATTAATATTTTTATATTGTAAAAATATTTGTAAAACAGATCTATCTAATTCAGGATCTGATTTGCAATTTGGCCAAACAGGAAAGTGTTGAATCGTCTAGATCCTCTTGTATTAATTTATTTATCTTTAATCAGCAGAGGAGAGCTTGAAAACATAAAAATTTTTAAGCACTCAGAACTGAAAACTTCCCTGGGAACCTGCAGGGATTCCCGTTGAGAAGGGTGAATGTGTTGGCCAACATGGAGTTGAGCAACATGTCAACAAACAAAAGTGTCAGAGAAGACTGCGGGGAGTCTATTGGTTTGAGCATCGATTCAGACACTGTGTTAGAATACAAAGAGTTACTCTGAATCTTATCTCCTGGCCTGCTGCCAGGTTCATTTCCAAACTCAATGTTTCATGCTGCCAGCCTGAGTAATCCATGCTTTTGTGTGTCTGGACACACCAGCTCTGCTTGCTTTTGGTGCAATACATGCTGTCCTCAGAGCGAGAAGGCAGAAAACCCTCTGCAAGGTTCTGTTCTGCTTTTTGGAAGCAAGCGATGTTCCATGAGAAGAGGAATTTTTGTATAAAACTTACATTGTCAAGCTTTCCTACCTCTGGAGTGAACATGTAAAAATCCAAAGGTGTTGTACAATGGTTTTTCAACTGTATTATGTTGTGCCTATCCAAAAATTTGAAAAGAAGGTCTTCAGTATGGTTTGCTACTTGAAGTCATTTCCAGTTCTGCCTGCCAGAGCACAATCTCTTAGGATTGAGTTTTAGGGTGAGGATCATAAAAATAAGTGGTCCAATATACTGTAAATGTGAGTCACTGTATGTGTTTGAACAGTCCACATCAGTAGATGCCCAAAGATGAATGCTTTCTGCAGAAGTAGCCATTAACATCTTTAGCAGTACTGCTGTTTAAGCTTCCTTATGCCACATTGACCCTGCTCTGCCCTTGTGTACTGAACCCATGTGGTGAACCAGTTCAGGGAGCCCATCCTGCTGATAAGAATATATACCCCATCTGAGGCACCGCATGGGTAAAATGAAAGGGATTGCCAGCACGTCATACTGTAGCAGATTCATAGACACATGGGCTAGGTGCAGAAATATATGCTATTGTTGCACTTCATGTTCTTTGAGAGGACATGATGTTTAAGAACAAAAACATGAACACAGAAGGGGTTTTGTTTAGCTGTCACTTAATCCCCTGCCTGTACATGTTGGCAGTGTGACTAGTTATACTGAAATTAGGCAGAAATCTGCAGGCTTAAAATTGAACAGTAAAAGATGTTGATTCATGTCTGCTTAATATAACGCATGTCAGGACTAGATCTATAAACTCCCTACAGAGCTGGAGGACATTCAGACCTTCACAGGATTCATCTTTTTGAGTGATCCATTGGAACTCTCCTGTATTCAGCTGAACCGCATGAGTGTCAGACAGCAGAATTTGTTCAACTGGATGTAAATTTGGGAAGAAATGTCCATGCCTGGACTTGGCCTTTAAAAAAACAACCACAAAACCACCACCACAAAGTAAAAACTCAACCAAATATTGGCTGAGAACTTTGATGAGTGGAAAATAGTTGCAGGGGATTTGCCTAATTGCACATGGAAGAGCTACACAAAGTCCTTCAAGAATCTAAACCATAGTAAGTAAATGACTGGAAAGCCTTCACTGAGCACCATCATTATTGCTGAAATGGCTGACAGCTATAAAAATTAACATGTTACTGATCATATTAGTTCTAGTAAATGCTAGTTTTCATTATTTTTATTCGTGGCATACTGGGCAGAAAATAATTCAAACTAATGACTTTAAAGGTAGCCAGACAGCATGTTCCCACACAGACTGTCTTGGGTCTTCTGTGCAAATGAGCCCTTATATCTTGACAGAGTGATGACCTTTCAAGTGAAAGTAGATGGTTACCTGGTGACATAGAGGGACTGGCTGAAATAGTTGTGACTATAAATGGTAGGGAATGTCAAAGAAATGGACTTGGGGAAAATAGGACGCAAAGTAGTTTTGTGGAAGCTTTTGAGCCTAGGGGATGGTAGTGATGCCTAAACATTTTGCACTGTTGAAGTGTACTTACTATGTGACAATAGGATATACAAAACTCCAGCATCCACCTGGGAGCATTGCTACAGTCCTGCCAGATGAGGGAGTGGACCAAGGAAAATCCTTGCCAGAAGAATTGCTTTGGTGCATCACCCTATTCAATATTCACTACTCTCGTCTAATATGCAGAGGATTGGTTTGACACAAAATTGACTGTGGAGCTGGGCTGTTAAAACAGACCTTGTTAGTTGGAAAGATGAGGGATGTCACTTCTAATGTGTTCCCACGTGTTTGCTTCTGTGATAGCACATGGAAAGGAGAAGACTGTACAGGTCTGGCAGATAAATGAGTTATTTTCAAAAATCCTGGCTGTGGGTCACATTTGACTGCTCAGTTTGGGATGTGAATTCACTCTTGGCCTTTGTTATCTCTGTGAAATTGTCCCCCAAGGTAAACGGAGCAGAAAAATATTCATGCTAATAATGCTGTCAACTGCTATTACTACATCATTAGTATTTCTTGTCATTTATTAAAAGCGAGTGATAATTCTTTAGTGTTCATTGGTACTACAGTAGGAATGCCCTGCGGTTTTGTGTTGTATCTTCAGTAAAAGCTATCAAATGTGTTCAGGAAAATGAAGGGACCCAGAACTTATGAATTTCCTAGAGGAGGTAGGAAAAGGATTTTAGCCTCCAGTTTGTGCACTTGGGGACCCATAAAAATCACGCTATTATACTTAGGCTGATTTTATAAATGACTCCACATCTGCCCCAGAAAAGTCTGGGGTATTCAGAAACCAAAAACCCTGTGGTACATGAGGACTGAGAGATGATTAAGCATGGCTCTGACACATATCTTGGTATATGGCACTCCTGTCATGACCTTTTGCAACTTTCAAGAGTGCCCCTCGAGAATAACACCAAATTGGTGCATATTAAAGAAATGGGAGAGTTATTTTAATTCAAATACTGATTTGGAATCAAGTTGCCTGACAAAGTGTAGGGTAGAAATGTGGTGGAAAACTCCATTTAGTTCTTGGTGGAGTGCAATTCAGTGAGATCTGGCCTCCAAATATAAAAACTCAGTTTTGATTCTTCTGTTTCATTGAAATTATTTAAAGTAGATTAAAAGAGGAGAATTATGACAATGACACTTTAGACTACCTGTATTATTTTCATCAATTGTATAAAATTCAAATGGTAAAAAGATTTTAAAACAAAAAGCTTTTCTTTTAAAGTACAAATTATATATGTGTTGTTTTGTCCCAGAGTCTGCTTTTAACCCCCAAACACTGTAAACCTATATAAACCAGGATTTATGGTGGTTGTAATTGGACTCAATGTATTACAACTGAAATTTGCTAGCCAATTAAGAATTATTAGTAAAATCAAGAATTTCAGGAATGGGGGCAGGGAGAGAAAGCTGTCTTTGGATTTTTTTTCAGAATGACTTTCAGTCTTGCTTAGGGGGGATAAAATGAGATGCTATTAGGAAGAAAAGTATCTCACCAGAGCTTGTAGCTATTGCTGTCTTGAATGCTTATGCAGCTGCTCCACTGGAGCCAGATTGATCCATTCACAGGCAATGATCATTATATATCATTTCATACAGAAAATGCAATGCTTTTCTTTTAAGTTGTCCTTTCTGATGGATGCTATTATGCTGAATCTTATTGCATTATATTGTAGTTCTGAAATATTTAGGTATTTATGTCTTTGGCAAGTAGAAGAGTAGAGTGTGAATATGATACTGTGTTTGAAAATATTTATCTTCGTGGAGCGGGAAAGTACTCTCGGAAGATGAGCTGCTCCTAATGAGGAAATTCTACCTTCTGTTCCAACATGAGAGGGTGAAGTGTAAGAGGCCTCCAGCCTTCAGGATTCCCTGATGTGTTTTAAGACCTTATGTTAGTAGCAGAATCGTTACTATCTACTGGGATTTCCTCCACTCTTGCAATTTTAATGCAAAATATTTTTTTATTCCAAACACAAATTTATTCCAAGAAAAAATAGTCTGTTTAAAATTGCCTTATATACTGCACTTGAGATTTTTTTTCTAAGAGCCACTCTGCCTTTAAAAATGTAAGCAATTAGACCCACATATTTTTAATATTCTTGAAGTCACTGTGTCAGTGAAGACACTGTTTTGTTCAAGAATCCTCATAAAAGAGGAGGAAAACAGCACAGAAAAAGGAGAAGCTGAGCAGCAAAGAGGAGCGAACCCTTCAGAACTCTGTGCTTCAAAAAGAAATGAATGAAGGTTAAAACCTAGATAGGAGACATAAATGTTGTCACTTTTCTTTGCAGTGACTAAACCATTTTTTTTCTACTCCCTGAGTTGTATATCCCATAGTGGGTCAGCCTGAAGTTCTGATATGAAATTATTTTGGTGCCCGGAGCTCAAGCACAGAGGCACACTCATCATGCTGCCTGATGTTGTAGGTAGGCAGCAACCAATGCTGCCATGCCTTCACTCTCCAAAGCCTGGGCCCTGCTCCTGAGGTGTACAGTGTATAGGATGCTCAAATAACTGATCAAGTCAACAGTGACTCTACCTTGATGATAGCGTCCTAATATTTTAGGGAGCTATCCCTAGAAAACTTGATGCAGAAAGATCAATCCCTACTGAAAACACCAAGCAGTGGCTTACATGCTGCTAGATGAACTCTCTTCCACCATGCTGCTCCCCATCAGCCTCTAGGTCTGCTGCTTGCGTCTTAGGAGAACTTAGGAGATATTTGTGCTGCTTGATCCCTTGCCTGGCACTTTGTGCGCTGCAAAGCAACACCACAGTGCTCTCCTGCTTAGCCCATTGGTATTTCAGAGCAGCTGGGCTACCAGGACTGCTCTGGGACTGAGGAGTCCCAGCATGGAAGTGTTATAGGCAAGGACTGTGCTTAGAGACCCCCACCTGCAGTGCAGGCTCCCCTGAGAAAGCACAACATTCCTGCTTGCAGCCTACTGTGATAACCTCCAGCCCCAGCATATGACACAACACAACCATTATGCCATCCTGAAAGGTCAGAATGTATGCACTGTCCTATAATCCAGTGCTTAGGATTTCAAACTTTGCAGGATTCAGAGATGCTTTAAAAAAAACCTTCTACTTTAATATAAAACAGGAAGCCTGTGTCTTACTACCACAATTTGTCTCAGAGTTATTATATGACATTAAACTTAGGGGGAAGAAAGTAACTTCTGTGTAAGGAATTTCATGCTGTTCACAGTAGATATCACTTGGTATTAACTGTGTACTTGCATCTGTGCAGCTGCCAGAGCCTGGTTTTTCAATACGAAACAAAACTGTGTAAAATAAAAGAAAACATTTAAATTCTTATGAAACCTTGCAAAATCTTGCGACCTCTCCAAGATCTGAGGAGTGTCTATGCACAGGGTTGCCTTACCCAGGAGCACAAAGAAGCATCACCAGTGCTTCATGCTAAAATTTATTTTAGTGAGACTGCTCACAAGAGTAGATCAACAAAGTGTAGGAATGTGTTGCTATCCTCTGCTGTTTTGAGCAAACCCCGTCTGTGGTCATTTTTCAAAAAGAAAGGATTCTGAGGATACTGTTGTACAACTTACACCTCCTGTGTTTCTCTGCAGGTAATCTATAGGCTGCTGGAGACATGCAGAAAGGGCTTGCATTTGTCCTCCAACCAGTGCTCCTCAGAAATTTCATCCAGAAGCCAAATAAAGATATAGGATATATTTCAGCAGTGAAGCAAGAGAGCAGCATCAGAACAGGAAAATTTTTGTTGATAACAGGTCATGTACTCAGCTAGCTAAGGATAAAGAAAGAAAAAGATATTGTGTCTATAAGTCTAACTAAGCCTGTGGGTGTGCATTAAGGACTTAACTCAATTTGAAAAATGCTGCCCAAATTTGTTTCTACTGTGCGCAAAGTGTTTTTAGGCCTCAGATGAGCCATTATATTTATCCAGCATGACATCTTTTAAAATATTTTTGAATAAGAAGCCTGTATGGAACATACATATTAATATAGCTTAAGTGAGCATGTTTGTACTCCTGATAGACAAGAATGGCTCATTTGGAACCCTCCCAATTTTATGCTGTTTAGGAGATGTGCTAGATCCCAGATGAAAACCCACAAGAAAATGTAATTAGTGGAACAAAATTTACTGCATATACCCCACGGCTAGTTTTTACATTGCAGCAGCTTTGCTGTTAATTTTAATTCTTCTCCAAAGTACTGAAAACAAGAAGTAATTGAGTTAGGGACCTAATCACACAAAAAAATCAAACCTTATTTTCCAGTCCTTCCATACATCTTTTTCTTCAAAGAATATTTTTAAAGGGACCTGATCCTCTATTCATTAAGAAAATAAAGCAACCAGGCTCACAAACTTTGACCTTGAATTGTAACCTGGCAGGATCCAGATTATGGAAGCTGAAATAGAATGGCCAACTTTCTTGAGTAAAGATTTGTAGAATCTTACTTCTGGTTCACCAAGTTTCAGGCCAAAGCAAGTTTTACAGCCAAGTTATAAATATTTGAAAAATTTGAAGCATAATGGAAATGCTGACAGAACCTTAACCGCAGAGGCATAAGCAGCTCAGTGTTGCAATCTAGCAGTGCTGTTTTGACAATTGTTATATGATAGTACAATCCAGGTCTGGAGAACTTTTAGCTAAATATATCTATTTGAACCTAATTTATTTAGACCTTAAAATAATCATTCACATTAAAAATCTATAGCACTCTGACGTATAGATCAAGACATTTTCTTTCTCCCTAATATATACCAGACAGGTACACGTTAAAGTACACAATAAATAGGCAGAGTATTAAATCACTGAGGTGGTGTTTCTTCAGACTTTTCTTCCGATCACTATGTACTGAACAATATCATAAGAGCTATATATCCTTCGAAGTGTTAATATGTAACCAGAACAAACAGACAACATAGGAAAGGTGGAGAAAAGTTAGATATATAAGCAAGAAAAAGTGAGTTATTGATTTTATTGACTGGTTTGTTAACTTCTGACATTGCAATAAAGCCTTATTTATTTGTATACAGAAGACTCAATTATATAGATACATATTATTTAAACAGCTGCATTATTTACAGTGGAATTGCAGTTTCATAAATAATATAGACCTGCACTTCTCAAGCTGATGTTTATCCATTGTTACCATTTAGGGAATTGTGGTATCCACAAATGCTCTTTGGAGGAAAGTCATTAGAACAGCATTTAGTAAAACCCATGCCATTATGCATGTCCAACGCACACTAGCACAATGTTCTTCACAATGACTGAAATAAAAACTGTTGCATCCTGTGGTTCTGTGACTGAAGGAAGTGGCATTCTGGCAATACCTGCTGATACTACCACCCTAATTGACATGCTCCTTTGGTCCAGGACTCCTCTATGCTCTGACAACCCAACAACACTGTCTGTGAGATGAAAAGCGGTGAAGGTGGTGAAGGTCTCAGAGGAGTGGCTGGGCACTAAGCCTGAATCTTCCTTTTGCTAGCTGAACACCTAATCTTTCTTTCATTTATGGCAGCCATAAAGAACAGACATTGGAAATTTTGGCTATTTCAAACCAGTCCTGGCTGCCTTTAGCATATCCTCAAGGCTGAGAGCGCTAAAAGAAATTAGGAAGGCAACAGCATTCCAATTCCATAAAGCACATCAGGTGTGCTAAACCACCTTTTGGTTACCAAAGGATCTGACTTGCAGGAAAGGTGGATCCAGGGTTCTCTACGCTCCACTTTGGCCAGACATAAGACAGCTTCTCTGTACAGACTAGCAACACAGCTGGGTTAGAGAGGCACAGAGTGTGTGTCTGTAGAGCACCATGTGAGCATAGCTGTGTGGCTTCCACACCAGGACTGGCTTCTCTCAGCTCAGCTGGGAGCATGGACAAAGAAGTTCAAATCTCTTTGTCTATATGTACCTTTAAACATTGTCTTATTTTTTGTACATACTGCTGCATCCTTCTAAAGGGTTGCATGGGTCAAAGTCAGATGCCAGAGCTCTTACAGAATAGTTAAAAAATGTTTTCTTTAAAAGCTCTTTTAGAAGGAATCAGTGATTACTTTTTGCTCAACTCCAAATTGTATTTAGTAGGCATGTACACGTAGTCTGAGATCTGACATTATCCTCAAAGTAAATAATATGACAGCTGATGCTGGTTTTGTGTTGGTATGTAATGGAGTTAGAATAATGACAGGACAATAACATAATAGAATTCTGCAAAGCCCTCACTCAACTTTAAGTGGAAGTAAAATGTTAGAAATGAGAGGATGACAAAATAATGCTTTGTAAAAAGGATAAAAGAATAGTGTTACCCGAGTCTATTAGTGACATAACACACTATGAATTCAATTAAATTAATAGCATCTTTTACCAGTAGTTATTTTTCAATTGCTGTTATGCTGAAAAAATAAACAGAACAATATAATATGAAAATGAAGGTGATGTAGAAACTGATTTGTTTAAATATATGTATCTATATAGAGAGAGGTACATATATATATATGTGAAGACAAGCATTGGCATGGATTAGAAACAGTTTGCGTATTCCATGTAATTTAATCCTATTAGGATGTGTCTCAGTGCCCTATTTGAAGCAAGTTGCCTGCCACTTGCTATTTTGGCAAAGCTAAGTTGTGTGGCTTCTTTTTGCTTTTTTGCTTCCTTCTCAGCATGTTGTTACAAAGAGGTCTTGCGTGTCTAGGTGCTATTAACTAGGAGATCTTTCATACACTTCAACTGTCCTGGGATATATGCCTTTTACATGTAAAGTTTTTTTAACCTGTGCTGTTATTCTTAAACCCTTCCTAGAGAACTAATCCAACAGGTTTATAATCCAGTGGGAGTTTGACTCTCATAAAGGCAAGATCAACATATTACAGGAACAGTATCCAAATGTTTGTAAACCACTTGGGTTTTTCTCTGCAGATATTTTAGGGTATTTTCAGTGTACAAAAGACCATCCTAGTGGCTGCTACAGTGTGTTTTATTATCATTGACTGGTAAATAGCTGCTCAAATCCAGACACAATGATAATATTGGCTAGTTGTTCTTTAGCTATTTTTTATATTTTTAGCTTTTGATCTATGGAGGAGGGAAGGAATGGAGGGGTGGATGTGTGAACCAAAAGCCCTTGCTGTGTTTTAAACTTGGTTTAGTAATGGTAAGGATTGACATAGTTTGCAAGACCTGGTTGGCAGACAATGCTCTTTAAAAACAGATTAAGTGTTTAGGAATTCCTGGCAAAAGTTTATTGTAAATAGCCACTACGATTGATTTCAGGCAATAATGAAGAGACAGAAGTTAATTCAGTTCAGGATTTACAAGATCTGGAGGCATACATATCATGAGTTTCTGGAACTCCCAGCCAACAATTTCATTTGAAATAATGTCTCACCCTGCTGAACCGCATCATGAGAACCTGCTGCAGATATCAAATGGCACAGGTTGCTTCTGAAAGGCTGTTTTATTTTTGTAGCTAGGAATTTCTGAAGGTACATATGCAGCTAAATAGGTTTATAATGAAGACTTGCCAGTTTTGTTATATAGTGTGACCTAGGAGTGTGGTCTCCTGCATACAGAGTTGCTGCCACTGTTAAGGTTTCCTCCTGGACCTCGACTGGACTCCTACAGGACACCACTCTGTGGGACGGCTCTTTCAAGGGCCTCAATAAAGTCCAAACAGCTGAACAACCTGTAATGAGACACTTGATGGAGCTGCCCCACAGGGCTGTGTAAAGACCACAGCAGAAAGTGTAAAATTGTTTAAGACACCACAGGGATGAAACCAGACAGTGAACTCAGTAGCAATAGTGCTAAACCACTTTACCGGTAAACCACTGTTGCTTTACCATACTTGCTGATAAGGATGCTCCAGTAGGAGTTTACATATATTGTGGGTTGCATTTTGCTGAATGCTGACTCTGCTGCCAGGTGCTTTTACTAGGTTTAATTTAATGCTTTCTTCCTTACCTGGATATTCTCCTCTCAACAAAACAGGAGATTTGAATTTTTAAACAGGCTCTCATAGGACCAATAGGATACTAGGTTCACCTGCTTCCTATCTTACAGCTTGCTCTTTCCAATCCCTTGTCGAAGTTGTGAGTTGAATTTCTGTCATCGGCCACCTATCTGTGCCCCCTCCTTTGAAATTAATCTATCATTATAACTTGTAAAAAGCAAAGCATTTCAGACATACTACCCTTTTCTTCCACCCAGAACCCTGAAATCCTGTGCACCAGAGGTCATCCACACACATTGCCTGTAGTACCATCAGCCAAATATCTATTAAGTAGACTGTGCAAGGCTCCCCAGGCAAAGAGCAATGTATATCATTATAAGGTATCTTCATATTCTACCTTATTTGGGGGAAGAGTACAGGAGTCAGATGGGGAGGGTGAATGTCCAGAAGTTGGGCTCATGGTGGAAAACTTGCCCTCTTCCCTATTAGGAACAAAAATCACATGCATAAATAAATGCCGTAAAAAATTATAAAGAAACTTTAGACAGCTATAAAGATGGCAAACTGAAACAGCTGTTCCAAAATAGATATTCTTTAACGTGCTCACTCTTTGGCATTTAGTAAGCTTCAAGGAATGGAAGGAAAGGAAAGTTTAATATAGAGAAGCCTCCTGCCCTTCTTAGCTAGGGATCAGCTGCCCAACATGAAATAATAATGCATTCAACTGTCCATCTTCTGGTTAAGTAACCTTTATCATCATTGTATTCACCAGCATTAACAGCAAACAGTGAGTATGAAATATTGTATGAATTCAGGTAAAACTGATAAGGTCTTTGTGACCTTAATGTGATTATATTTGTGGTAACGTATACAGTATAAAAGAAACTAGAACTCTCAATATGAAGGGTCCAGTTCATAAAAAATGTATCTACCATTAACAAAAGATTTTTATGCACTGTACTTAGGGGGTGAAGAAAAGTAGAATGAGTCTATTTTGAATAAAGAACATACTTTTGCAATTATATTCCTTCACGTTTTCTGCAGTAGCAACACTTCTTTTCTTACATGAAATATCTGAAGCGGAAGAATATTCATATAGGCACAAATAAGAAAAAAATTTCTCTTAGGGAAAAGAGAAAGAGGAAAAGATGAGACAATTAAAGAGGACCAAAAATAAAGATGAGAAAGAAGAAAATTTAAGGCTTTGGGAGAACTGGGGCTTTGAGTTATCTGTGATTTTTGAGCCTTGGTGTGGTAGTTTTTTGTTAGGTGGTAAATTCAAATGGTGGTTGCCCAGGAGAAGTTATCTGTAACATGAATCACTCAATTAGCCTGATTTTCATTATAAACAGTCACAGAGTTTTAGTGTTATAAGTCCTAATCCAGAAAGATGTAGGTACATAAATACAAATCGAGCTCTGTGCATATGAGTAATGAGGACAATGATTTCAGCTACCTCATGTGCCTTGTGTGGGAAGATCCCTTAGAAGAAAGTATCCACAGGGACCAGGCAGAGATGGCATTTTGTGCTCTACTGGCAGAATGATTTTGAGCTCTCCAGATGATTTAGTAGCTTTGCAGTTCCAACTGTGTGGCAGTTTCAGATAAGTATAAAACTGTGGTGTTTTACTAAAGTACTGAATGATACACTCAGTAAAGCAAAGCTACTCTATTCATTCTGCTGTCTAATTCATTCCATTTTGCATGTAGAATTTTTAACATTTCTGTACAGAATATTACATTGACATATATGTCAATATGGTAAATCAATTTATACCATTTCTTTATCATGCCACAAACATTTTCAAAAGTAAACTAGAAGGTTTTTATACATTGGTAGGGGAAAATTCAGAATGAGAGTTGTGTAAATTGACACAATCTGACATTGTGGAAGACTTGCACAGTATTTGTATGTTGTGCTAAAAGGATTGAACAGTAAAATAATAACATCAACCATTGCAGTTCTGTTAAGTTTCAGAATTAAGAGATGTTGGTAGTAATCCTACTAACATGCAGATCTCTACAAGGTTGTGTTTCTTTGTGAGGGTGCCTAAAAATAAAAGCTTAGAATCTACAGTACAGGTCAGTAGGAAAAGGTGAATTGCTTAATCATCTATGGAATAACCTGGTACTTAGACCAGTTTTATACAATCCAAATGAGTGAATTGTGTGCCACATCTTAGGCATGGACTGGAAGGAGACAACTATCTAGTTACTTAAGTTAAATGTGAAACGTCTAAGCTTAAATTCATACCTTTCAGTGGATGAATCATTATTCTAATGTAATTTATGAGATTGATTTTCTTTGCTGAAGTAACAGGAATAGCTCCTCTGATAACTGTAGGATAATACCATTGTAAACTGGATTCAGCATAAAATCTCAGTTTTCTCTCCTGCAAGTACTGTGTTTGTGAAATTTTGGGTAGCAATCTGATTACTAAGGTTTTACGATGAGGTGATTTGTGAAGGCTTCCTGCCTGCTAGTCCAAACTCTGAGGAAACAGGAAAATGAAAATAGTGAAATTAAGAGCCATAATATGGTGGGTTTTGGCAGAATGAAGATTGTTTGGGAGGTATGTTATTTTTTTCATTATCAGTTGCATCTTTTTCTTTCAGCTACTAAATTTTGTTCAACAAGATTTTTCTTGGTATAATTGTTCACAGTTAAGGGTTCATTTAATGAAGAGATGAGTTACTTTAATCAGAGATGATGGACTTCCACACACCATACCTGATAATAGTTTGTTTAATTTCTTTGAAAGTTACATTTTTTCTCCTGATAATATTGCTTTTGCTCTAAATGCAGCTATATTATATGCTCAGACAGTGAGTTTATTAGTTTTTTAAATGTAAGAACTATATTTCTCCCAGATAGTATTTTTAATTATTTCATTCTCAAAGCTGTATCTTTACTGGGAGTTGTCTCAGTGATTAAAAATGTCTACTCTTGATTTCTTATTGTTACGGTAACTGAGAGATAAATGCAAGTAATTTAATGTCACATTTTGGAACTGTATCTAAAGATTTTAATATGAACTGTTCTTTGAAATGTTGTGTTCTTTTATTAATGTTGCTTCATTTAAAATATTTGCTTAAATCTCAGAAGGATTTATGTGTTCTTTTGATTACTGAAAATCTAGTATTATTAAATTTGATCTTGCTTATTTTTCAAAGCATTGAGTACTAAAGAGAGGTGGCCTAGCATCTCCATGGGTCTGATACAAATGTGAGACATATTGAATTCATTCTTGAAGAGCATATCCAGATAATCTGCTGAGACTAGTCCTATGCTGCAATTTGGTCATTGGCTTTGAGTGAGCTTTGGTTCAGAGTTCGAAAAGAGATGCCAGTGTGCCTTTGAGCAGGCACAAGAACACATCCGCAGAAGGGCCAGGGCAGAGCTGGATGTACAAGTTTGATGCACTCAATTGTCTATTCTGTGTTGCTCTTCAGTATAGTTCCATCTGCAAGTCAGCTGCAGGTTCCCTGCAAGCATAGGACACTGGTGAGACAAGGGCATTGCATCCAAGAGAGGATGCTGGGGAGCACATACAGGCTCACCTTGTCAGAACTGTTGGTAGCCCTGGAGCAGCCAGGAGCCACAGAGCAGTTTTGTGTTTTGACATGTTTTCCTGAACAGTGTAACCACAGCTGAGGGTATCTAGGTGCCTAAATGGTGCTTATATGAGAATCCAGATCGGAGTCCCTCTTCCCCATTAGTTTAAAGTGGGGAATTAGAGCGTTCTCTCCTTCTTGGGGTACTGGAAGATAAAGACACTTAGAACTGAATTACCGTTTGTATTGCTGAAAATGCGTAAGAAACAAAAAGGAAACAAACTGTGGAAAGCCTGTTAATAACTAGTACATTTACAGTTGTAATTTTGTATGAGGCTCAGAGGCCTTGGGCCTTGGGATGCGGAATTTCTTTTTTCTTCTGATGTTTGTCTTGTTGTTTTCTCTTTTTAAAACCATATATTGTACAACATGGTTTTTCACTTGGTTTGGGGAGGGTTTTTTTCTCTTTTTGATAAGAGGACAAAATGTTTCCTTGGTTTTACTTAGCTTTATTTTAAATAATATTTTATTTTAAGAAGGTTATTTTACAGTGTTTACAGTGCACTTCAATTTTTTATTATGTCATGCCCTTCCAGCCCCTTGGTGGGATGAGAGGTGAACGTATGCATTATATAATTCATAATTAATTTATGATGAATCACATATGATGAATACTGCTTATTAAATATTAAAGCCTTGCCTACAGTCATGGCGGTACTATGGCAGTAGCACAACCGTCTGTTCCGATGGTACTATTGAGCAATTGACCTAGGCTGTGATATTAGCACCCGGTTATAAGAGAAGTCTTAGCTACTTCTCTGGACAAATGGTGTTAAGGAGAATTGGCTCTCTTTCCAGAGTAAGTGCCTTTTATTGCCTTCTCCTTGCCCCTTGTGCACCACCAGTTGGAGGTATAACAAGAGTGCAACCTCTGGAAGGCATAGTTGAGAACAGAGAAGGTGCTGCTGGTAGCTCCTCAACTCCATAGGGACTGTTATGAGTCCTAGTTCCTTCCTTCAGTGATAGAAAGCTGGACAGAGTTGAAGAATAGCCTAACAGAAGGTAATGGCCTGGATCTGGACAAGTGGAAATCCAGGCTAGATTTTGACAGTCCATTTTTATTAGTGAAGATTGGAATTCAGACAGGGGAATAATTTACCTGCAGAGGTCATTCCAGCATCTGTAACTAATCAGCTCCCAAATAAAGGCAGTAAAACAGAGGGTAGAAACCATGTAGGGGATGGCTTGCTACCAGTTTAGGGCAGTTGGTCCTAATGAAGGTATTTTTCCAAATTCGTAGCAATAAATCTGTTAATCAGAAGTTGTAGAGAAATCAGATATAGACAGGGCTGTCCTGACTCCTCTGAAAACAAGGGAATCCACCCAGTCAACATTATAAGGTAGAAAAGGAAAAGTAGCCTTCTACCAGTGTTTTGTGCTCTGCTTTGCCTTCCTGGGAGCATTGACCTGTGTGTCTCACTGAATACAGCAAGGAAAAATGCTGCCGCTGTGTGTGATGCAACAGAGCTTAACCCTGAAATCCTCACTTCACTGTATTTATTGCCAGCCCAGCAGGTAGATTTTCCCTTGCATTTTCTTGACTCAACTGGTTGTTATAGCAGATGGACTAGAAGGTGCAGGAGAGATGTGAGAATTTCAGTCTGAGAATATGGCATGGATAATTTCATTTAGGATGCCACCTAAGACCCCATGAGTGCATGTGAAAGTGTGTGCTGTTTTCCTCAGATGCCTGCATCTTAGGGAAAGTAAATTAGAAGCAGCAGGCAGAGATTTGAGCACTGAAATAAAAAACAAGGATCATCTGTGGTGAGTAACTGTGTGAAAGGAATGTAATCCTAAGTGATTCCAATTAGTACAATGCAAAAGGAAAGGAGTGTAATTAATTTTGTCTTGATGTATAATCAACTTGTACTACACAAAGATTGTGAGATCAAATATTGAAAATCCTTAGGGTACAGATAGCAGAAATCAGTTGTTCTTTGGATAGCTGTACCATGGAAAAAAGAATACTAAAGCACAGGTATATTTTTTCAGAACCTATTATTTATTTTCTGAGAGCTCAAGCTATAGAAATTGAAATAAAATCTAATACTAGTCAATATTTGACTTTGGTTTTGTTTTTTTCCCAAAGCTTTCATAGGATAATTTAATGATTTGACAGATTATCAGGAGCTTGTTTTAATATTAATTAAATAACACACAAAGACAGAATTCTCAGTCCTTAAAATTACATAAATAAAATTGATTTATAAGACTTGATCTTAATGGGGAGTGATATTTTCATTGGTATTGAGCCTTTGATCTAATACCACTTTATACATACCACTGTGATGAGAAGATTAAAAAAAAAGGATCATAACAGTATGTGGAAATTACCAAAGGAAAAATTATGTTTAGTAACATAGTGGTTTTTTTGTATAGAAGGGACCTGTACTGGGGAAACCCTATCTTTGGTCTTAGGGATGACAACTAGGATTGTTATGCATTTGAAAGAAACAGTTTTCACTGAGTCTCACATATCTCTCTTTTCATTTAACTCAAATTTGTAAATTGCAGATAAAAAGTTTGGTGACTGCACCTGTTTTTGCACATTATTAGGCAATTGTTAGAATACTCACTGATTATTGTAGGTCAGCTTATTCTCATTATTAAATGACAGTGATCATTAAAATGCCAAACGTATTTTTACAGACTTGATCTTTATAAAATATCAGCAAGTTTTTATGATTTTATTAGTTCCAAATCAGATATTTCAACGGACCATTTGTAAGTATTTCCAGAAAAACATCCATTTCTGAGTTTTTGAGACCACACAAAAATATTTACAAATTAATCAGATTTTCAGATTTCTGCATAATAACTCTGCACATTTATTGTTTAATCTAATTCTAAAATTCTGTTATGATTGATGCCTTGCTGTAGAGAGAGAAGTCAATTGAATAATGTGTAGCAGTCTGTTTTATTTGTACCTTAATGTGGTGAAGGTGGATTTTTTTCTCACATTTCCATTATTTATAAGTTGTTCCCCTTGGAGAATATATAAAAGAATTTTTTTTAAATGAGCTGATAATACCCTCTTTAAAATTTATAAGTATGACAGAATCGTATCCTTTTTCCTTACCACTCAAGGATGTGCCAAGAAACTGGTTCTGAATTCTCCTGCTATTCATAGGACAAAGTGGAAAAGAGCATCTTGTTAAGGTTTACTTAGAAAAGAATTTCAACCACTCATCAGAAAAAAAAATAACAGAACAGGAGGTATTGTACCAACCAGCAAACCTGGTGCTATTGCCAGGATTTTATTTACAAGAGACCACAATACTCTTGCAGCTATGTTTGATACTTGCTGTCATTCTTATAACTTCAAAGATCAGTGTGGGCCTGATCATGCCATCAGTGCTGACAAACTGTGTGAATCAGTGCAAGCCCTTCCCTCAGTGAAAGTGGAGGATTGGGATGTAGTTTTGAAAACACCTTGGTCTTTCTTACAACTGATAAGATGTTTTTATTTCTCTTCTTCCCTTTCAAATCGATATTGCAGACTTCAGCAAAATCCAGTAGGGCTGGACTGTGTTTTGTGTTGTTGCCGTGGTATTTTGGTGCTGAAAAAATCTCCAGAGCAGTTAATTAGGGGTGAGATAAGAAAGGGTTTATTCTGCCAAGGCTAAGATGTTACAGGACGCGCGCGCAGGCCGTGCCTGAGAGGTTACATTTTATAATACCATCCATCCAATCCCAGATGTGCCCACCCTGCGGCCTTTACTCTGTTCCGCCCCGGGTCCACCCCCTTAAAATGGGTCTGGGGTGTATTTCGGGACCCCTTATTCATCCCATCTTCACCATCATCAGAGCACAAAGGGTACATAGTTACCTAATTCTTGACCATATTCTGTGGTTTAGGCCCTGATATGCTGTTCTGCCAACAATCTAGGCCCTGCCTTGACAAAAGACTAAACATTTCTGCTGTATTCAGAAGTAGGATTGATATGGGGAGCATAGAATGGGGTAAGAGTGTTAAGGAATGTATAAACAAGGGTACTGCAGAAAGGGAAAGGGACAAGGGACAAAGGAGGGAGGGATGCTGCTTTTAAAACCTCCTTATAAAACTTACAAGTCTTACAAATATTAGAAAAATAAAAAAAAAACAACATTAGGGGCTTAAGGCATCAGTGTTTAGCAAGTCATTAGTGCCCAGTGTATAGTTTGTTGGATATTGATCATCTCAATAAATGCTGGAAATTCCTTGGTTTCACAGAGTTTTGCTCAACCTCCACACGCAATTTAAAAAACAAGATGTTATTTGGAAGCATACCAGTTTCCAGTTATAATAGTACCTTTTTATTCTGCATAGTAGAGTCTTTGCTGCCTCAGTAACTGACAAAAGAAAATGCTTTATTAAGATAGAAAGTAGATGTGACTTCACTGTTTTTCAGATAATTTTTGCTTCCAGAAATTACAATGGCTGATGTTCACCTAAGCATAAAAAAATGCATTTCCCACATGCGCGGAGTGCTCATGTAGACTACGTAAATTGATGTATAATGCAACCCACATTAACTGGGTTGATGATATCTTCGGTTTCACTGCTGTCAAATTTCTGTAACTCCTTGAATGAGTTGACTGGTCTGAATGAATGTTAGCATAATTTATGCAGCTGATAAGTGATTTGAGTGCTTGAGTTATTGATAAAGTACTTTAACATATAATTTTCGGCTTCATGTTATGTGACATCAGAGTAGGAGGTAACGTGGCAGTCCCCAGGCTTGATATTAAAGTCACTTTGCTCTTTGGATTTCAGAGGCCAGAGGAAACACAGTGCTGCCTGACACAAGCCCAGCAGACCAGCACCAACCCAGTCAGTCCCATCCTGCATTCCCTATTGGACCTCAGGTCAGTATCTTTTCTTTCAACTAATTGAAACGTACAATTTTATAAAAAATAAATAACCATGACTGATCATCTTTGATCTGTGTAATGTAGATGTGTTTCTCTTTGGCTGCATTCAATGTTACAGAAAAGGTGCACATATGAATTGTGTATGGTTTAGAAGTCATGTTTGGCAAGATCAGTTTTTTATATGTTTTTCTAAAATAAAACCTAAGCAGTTTTGCATATTTAAGAGGTTAAATTATTTGAATTTCTTATGTAAATTACTTTTGAAATAAGTGTAAAAACTTAATATTAAAAATCTTGTACAATTTTAATACAACACCTTTGGCTCTGACAATTCTACCTGTCACACACAGCTCTTGCATTAGTAAGACATTTCATTATCTTTTCTGCCAGGTATTTATTTTCTGTTGAGCACAGTGTAGGTACTTAATGAGATTTTTAAATATTTTCCATCGCACTTCACAATTTTATCCAAGTCCAGCCATACTCTAAAAAGATACTCGATATTCTTCCACTTTCTAGGACAGTCTTGGTCCACAAAGTTTCTGATAGTTGTTACTATAGTGTATTCTGTTGTTACCAATCAGTATACAACTGGGAAGATTTGGGAAATGTTGGTATTTAGGTACTTGTAGGCTGACTTGAGTTAGACTTTCTTTCATTCATAACTTATCTTTGGCGAATGTGTAATGAATTTTCCAGTCTAAATTCAGCTGGGATTGCTACCATGCAACATGATTGGGCTTACAGTTTCAGACTGTCAAAACTTTCTGTGTTGGTGAAAATGTGTGCTTTAAGATATTGGAAGCAGTGCATATCTGTAATGGAACATGAAGGATCCCAAGCCAGAAGAGTTATAAGCGTGCAATACTGAGCTATACACAGTACAATAGCTTTGTGTTTGTGGTTTCTTACAGCAGCTACTGACAGCCCAACAATTAGCCTCAGCAGTAGCAGGGGTGATGCCAGGAGGCACTCCAGCCCTTAATCAGCCAATCCTTATTCCTTTCAACATGGCTGGGCAGCTGGGGGGCCAACAAGGACTTGTCCTAACTCTACCTACAGCGAATCTCACCAACATCCAAGGACTGGTAGCAGCAGCTGCAGCAGGAGGCATCATGACTTTGCCATTGCAAAATCTACAAGGTAAGTCATGCTGGTCATTTTTCTAATAGGTTCTTTCACTTGTTTGTTTTCCATCATCTCTCCTTTAAAACAAGTGATCTCTTTTCCAAATCAAATGTTGCTGTCCATGCATATTGAAAGTTATTGCCTGGCTTGTTTTTGAATGCTTGAGAGATACTCAAGGGATATTTACATTTTTAAAAAACATATTGGAGGTGGATCCATTCTATGGGTCAGTGATGTAAACTACTTGGATGATTCATTAGGCTTTTTCTGTCATCAGTGATCAGTGTTCTCTAATCACAGCTTACTTTAAAATTTGAAATCATAGAATCATAAAATCACAGAATGCTAAGGGGTTGGAATGAACCTTAAAGATCCTGTAGTCTCAAGCACCCCTGCCATGGGCAGGGACACCTCTTACTAGACCAGGTTGCTCAAGGCATTATCCAACCTGGCCTTGAATACTGCCAGGGTTGGGGCTTCCATGGCCTCCTTGGGCAACTGTTCCAGTGTCTCACCACCCTCACAGTAAAAAATTTCTTCCTAATATCCAGTCTTTCAATTTGTACCCATCACTACAGTTCCTGAAAAACAGTCCCTCTCTGTCTTTCCTGTAAGCCCTCTTCAGACACTGGAAGGTTGCTATGAGGTCTCCATGCAACCTTCTCTTCTCCAGGCTGAACAGCCCCAACCTTCTCAGTCTGCCTTCATAACAGAGGTGCTCCAGTCCACTTATCTTCATGGCTCTCCTCTGGACTTGCTCCAACAGTTCCATAACATTCTTATGTTGGGGCCACCAGAACGGTATGCAGTACTCCAGGTGGAGTCTCACAAGAGCAGAGAAGGGGGAGAATCACCTCCCTCAACCTGCTGGCCACATTCCTTTTGATACAGTCCAGGATTCCATTGGCTTTCTGGGCTGTGAGCACACACTGCTGGCTCACGTTCAGTTTTTCATCACCCGTCACCCCAAATCGTTCTCTGCAGGGCTGCTCTCAGTTCTCTGCCCAACCTGTAGGTGTGCCTGGGTTTGCCACAACCCAGGTGTAGGACCTTTCAATATGATTTGCTGAACATCATGAGGTTTTCATTGGCCTACCTCTCAAGCCTATTGAGGTCCCTCTAGATGGCATCCCTTTCTTCCAGTGTGTTGACTGCACCACACATCTTGTTTCACCACTGCTGATTAGAGCAGCTATGGTGCTCTAATGGAGGCAACTAAAAACACAGTATCACATGAAAATAACTTAAAAAAAAACCCAAAAAAAAAAAAAAAGCCCCTTTTATAATAAGATCAGAGTTTTCTCAGCTGTCGTCCTTGTCCCAGATACGTTTTCATTCTTGCTGTGGGAGGTCTGCTTTATCAATAAGGTTCTGCCAAGTAACAATCAAAAAGTCAATCTCTGTATGCATCCTCCCCATTATCTGAGCTGTACCATATTTGCAACTGTTCTACCCTAAAAAATCTGCTGCATTTTCTCTGTGGTCTAAAATCAGACTGAAAGCTGTTCTAGAAGATCTCTTTTCTTCTCTAGTATTCTCTCCTGTTAAATCAATGCATCTAATGCTGTTAGTAACAGTACTCAATCCAAATACATATGATATAAAATACAGATAGTATTTATTTACTATTCCTAACTATGTTGGTGCTTCTCAGAATGCAGTTGCTGCTGTACAGAACTGAACAAAACATAGCAAGTTAGCCAATATCTTACAATAGAATTGTACTTAAAGAAAGAAGATAGTAAAAGCAGTGATTGTCCAGTGCAAAAGTGATAAAGGTGTGAACAGGAAGTGTCAAAATAAAGCTTTAACTCTTTAGATTTATTTATTTATTGTTATTTCTTTCTGATGTAAATGGTAGGAAAAGTTTTTCTCAAATAAAATGGTAATTTTTTTAAATGAATCCTCTGCACTGTGCCCTAAATACTTTTTAGTTATCAAACTCTGGTGGCTGCTGATTACTGGGCGTGTTGTTTGAAGCATCAGAGCCTACCGGTTGTGAAACAGAGAAAGCGAAGAGACAGCTCATGTGTTAAACAAACTCCCTTACAAAGCACATGCATACTATTCTCACCTGTTGGAGCAACTACTTGCCTTTACCTTGTGCATGTTTTAAAGTTTAATGTCAACAGACCTCTCTTATCATAGTTGTAAATGGTTTTCACTTTAATGTTTAAAATAATGTCTCTCTCATACCATTAAGCTGCACCAAAGAACCTGTCATTCATAAATCATAGATGAAAAGGACACACTAATGCACAAATTTTGCTTGTTTAAAATTTGAGAGTACATGTAAAGTAGGGAACTGCAGATTAAAAAAATAATGCAGGAACAGGAGTGGGTAAAAGCAGATAGAACAAAGTGAAGGGGAAGTAGCTTTTTAGTGTAGGTGGATGATGAAATCTTAATGAAGAAACAGGCATTATAAAAATGTATCCTTCCACTCTGAAGTGCTCCAGGTTACAGTTGCTGGGTATGTTGTATTCTAAATAAACATAAGCTTGTGCAGTTCTTATGTCATTTATTCACCCTATGTTGCAAAGCTGGAGAGCAGGGATTAAGCCAGGCAACCTTTGCTCTTTATTTTAGCCACGGATGTCTAATTGCTGGCTAAAAGGGGCAACTCTGCTGCCAAATGAATTTTACAAGCCATGACCTTATACCAGATGAAAAAGTTCCCTTATAATCTTTACTGGTAGACAGGAGCACGGGATCAAAGAGGGACTTGCTGAAGCAACAGGTACAGTACCCTGTCTATGAACGTAATCATACCTTCCATAAAATATCTGAAAGGAACAGAACTCATGAATTTATTTAGTTGTGTTGCTGTTTGTTGTGTTCTGTACCCTTCCTTCCCTATCTTCTAAGCAAGTGCTACTGCCTGCCCTCAGTATTTGGAACTGGAGCTGATACACAAGACAGTAAAACAGCTTGGTCAATAGCTCTTAACCACCCTGAATCACAGTTGTAAACTGCTGTTGCTTCCTCTACAGCCCACTACCCGATGCGTGTGTGAATGAGGGTAGGAATCAGGTGAGAGTGTTGTGTGGTATCATCAGTTCCATTGAACCTGATTGACTTCTGGTGCCTGTTTTTTGTGGTTGGTTGAAAGATACTCATAGAATATGTGTTCTCTTTTGTAGCCAGCACTTTTTTAGGAAGACTCATAAAAGCCCATGCTTCAACACAGTTTCGGTAATTCCTTTGGGCGAAATCAGACCATAATTATCAGCTTCCATCTCTTAAACCTCACTGTGGCACGGTCAGCTTTGATGACTGGGGGACATGTTTTCATGATTTTTTTGAACCTGTCTTATTACTCCTGTTGTTGTCTCATCTACTGTCCCTGAATTTTCAGTGAAGTCAAGCAGAGAGGTCCACAGCTCCTGTGAGCTGGGTGTTCACAGCTTCTGTGAGCTGGGTCTTCTCTTATCTTTCTTTTGTCATAAGTAAATTTCTAAGCTCTTCATCACAAACTACCCTTGTTAGGTAACTCAAAAGACACCCCGAAAACTTTTTGAATAATGTATGAATTCATAAAAGGTCCGGTCTAACACAGTACTTGAATTCACACTGAATGTTGATCATGGGAGTAACTCCATTACATTTTCTGTGATCCACATACATGTTTCACTGATTTTCTTCTCGTGAACTTTCAGGTCTGGTTCAAGGTAATAAGACCTCAGGGTTACTGGATAAAATAATAAACATCCTCACCTGTGGAAAGACAAAATAACACTCAGTGATAGGAATCATAGAGGAGATATGTTAAGTATTTAAAATGAGAAAACGAAAGTGTCTTTTAAAAGTTAAGACATTGGTAAAATGGAGCGATTAATGACATGGAAATTACTCACACAGTATAGCTTAGTGAAATTGCCTATTCTTCACTTGTCAGTTACCTATAAATAAGATTTTTTTTCCCAAAGGTATTTGTCTTAAATTGTTCAGTTGCTATATGGTCCTGAGCCACCACTAAGTTGATAGGAATTTCGCTGCTGTAAGTGAAAAGAGGTTTGGACCAAATCAAACCTCTTTCAAAACTTCTTTTCTTCATACATACTTGATTATTTTCTGTGCATTACACTATGTCATTTGCCATACGCACTGCTATACTGTATCTGGTCCCTGAGCAAATACATCAAATGTGTGTAAACAAAGAAAGGAAGGTGAATGTGTAAAGTCTTGCTGTGAAACTTAGAAAAATATGTTTTCCCTGGCTTCAGGTAAGCAAATTTCATATGCACAATGAATATGCAAGGAATAAAATTTACTGCGATGAAAGAGGGTTGATGGCAGAATAGAACTATCTGCCTTAGTGAAAACTGAAGTCCCTGAACGTAACACAGATTTACCTATGGAATTTTGGCTTTCCACCAACAGTTCTTTGAAGAAAACCGTAAAATCAGCGACCGTAACTTTTTATTGTAATCCCCTAAAAGCACTGAAGATAAAAGTTTAAAAACCATCCATGAAAGTTGTTGTCCTGAGAAATTTACACACTTGTTTTCCCTTCACTATTTCTTAGAATTACAGCTGGAGCACACCCATGCTTACCTAAGATTTTGGAGATGTCACAATAAAAATGGTGAGGTTGTCAGAAGGGAAAAAGTGAGGCAAGTACCCCACAAGACAGCAGGTTTTCTGTCTTTTGCTCTTGGCCTGTCTTTATTGACTTAATGCAGAAAATAGTCTGCCGGCTTTTCTCTTAAACATCCAAACTTGAAGTCATCAATATTCATCTTACTGTCTTCAGGAAACTTTTCTATGGGCTGAACAGTTTCAGGTTCTGCATGTCTTTTGCCATGTCAGATTTTTCTGGGTTTGGGGAGGAGTGTGTTCTATTTTTTAATTTTAGTTATCCTTCTCAAGAGTCTCTCCAAGGGACAAGTAGTTGCTTCATCTCAGAGTATTCAGTAATGCCTGGGAGCTGATATTCATGAAAAGACATTCTCTCCCTAAGCCCATCTGATTTTTATGTCTCGATGTAATATTTTTGTATAGCTGAACAGAAAGATACCTTTGGGGGGGAGGGGGCTGAGTTTGTTCTGTCTTGTTTTCTTAATGTCATTTTTAACCCTGTGGATTTCCTGTTGAAATAACTGAGAAGTGGGAAGGTATTCCAGTGATAGGGAGTTGTTAACAACTGTCCTCTCATTTTATTCACTTTTCCATGACAGCCAAAGCAGTTTTAGCTGAAAAAGTAATGTATTTGAGCTATTTTTTTAGTATAGTATGTATGTTTGAAATTAGAAAATGACAGTGTTGTCTGTCAGCTCACTGCTGGCCACTCACACACCATGGATAACAATTTGGGAGTCTCTCTGCAAAGGGTTGGTCCAAATATATTATAGCACATAGCAATGACCCAAGTCTTCTAAATGTGTGCACTGATACAGAATGACACTTGAACCCTGAAAGAAATCAACAAGTTAGAGATTGTAGCCTCATGCCACAGAAACTTTGTGTATTTTATTTCTACTACCCATTGTACTGTTCCTAAAGTGGATGTCAATAATTTATTTACAAGTCAGAGTTTTTCAGTCTTGAGTTGTGAAAGAAATGAGAACAAACTATCTCTCTAAATCATTAGTGAAAGGCTTCAGTGCTGAAAGGAAGCCTTGCATGGCTGAAAATGTGAAATCATTAAATTACATTATTTAAACAGTGGCAGGTCATATTTTAGCAGCAACACAATGGAAGGGGAAATGTATTAAGCACCTTAGAGATAGGAGACAGCCATTAAAATGCACTGATATGGGTTACAATAGATATAGAAAATGGTTAAAAAAATTAAAAAGGTTTTTTTATGTGGAGATCAGTCAAAAAGAATGTTAGGTAAAGACAATAGTAACAAAAGGAAAAAAAACATATTGTTTACATTTATTAGATCTTGTTTCATCTGAACAGAGATTTGTATAATTAATTGTGTAACAGATAAAGTAAATATGCTCTGTCTGCATTCCTCCATGTACACAGACCGTAAAAATCAGAAATCAGAGAGAGATGAAAAACAAAAAACAGACAGAAAAGACGTAAACTACAAACCTCAATTGCTTACTGATCTAGAGTCCAAATTCCAGTTTCTTAGAACATTTTTCCCTTTTAACTAAAGTGATACAGTCCCTATTCATTTGTATTCCTCTTCAAGTAACATGAAATAGCTTTCAGAGTCTACAGAAAGGCAGTGTTTCAGTTATGTATTTTAATGAGCACCAATGTCAGTAATAATCAAAATGATGTTTCACTTAGAGGAATAGTTTATTCCCAGGTACTTTTGCTGTGTACTAACATAACCAGAACAAGAATGACAAGAACCAAGAAAAAGAGCTGCACTCATAGCAATTTCTGTGAAGCCCTCAAACCAAATATACCTCTCCTATCTCTGTATAAATGCTGCACAAAATACAGTCACTGTGAAGTGCTCACTTACACAAAGAAGGGGTTAGCCAACCCCCAAGACAAACCTCCCTAGCTTAGTACGTGCAAAGAAATAGAAGAGATCTGTAAGGACACTGTGGCATTCACAGAGCATCTGTGGATTAGCAGGTTTTCTCTGGCTAACAGCTGTGTTACACCCAAACTATGTTTTAGGATAACTGAAGTAATATGCAGAAGATGGGATGGATTGTCTCTGTCTGGTCTCCGAGGAAATGTTCTTTTTGGGAGGCATAATTTGCTTTTGGAAGAAAGGGTAAAACCTGCTCTTCTGAAGGTAGTACAGAAAGAACCTTACTGGGCTGTTTGTTTATTTGTTTCTTTTTTCCCCATCATACAATGCTTCTCCTGCGAGAATGTGTTGGCCCCATGTTAATTGCTCATCTTGTTCAGTTGCAAATTGCTGCTTTCAGAGAGGGAATGTGAAAGGTTCAGGTCTTTATTTAGTTACTAGTTGTTTATTGATCACTTGCAGAGTGTTTAGCTATTTGTTGTTTGGATTTTCTGCTCCATAAGTTAAAAGCCTACCATCAGAGGCATTAAAATGCAGTAGTCTTAATGTTTGTGTGTGCTGTTGTTGACTTCCACACAAAATAGACCTCAGACATGCCTATTTTTTTTCTACTGATGGTTATGGAACAGCATCAATAAGGAGTAATGATGTGATGTAGATCAAATTAATTCTGAAATCAAAGTGTTCACACCTGCTTAAACATTGCAGGCCAAGTTTTGACAGAGTCTCAGTTTCCAGACTTGTATGCCAAGAAGCCGATGGGAAAGACAGAAGTAAGACTACTCCAACATCCCCAAACTTTCCACCAAAAACTTATTGGTTAACTATCCTCTAGCAGACATGACCACTGAGCTAGGAGTTGTGGCATGACTGGTATGTGAGATCTGGTTGTTTTGGGGAACATACACCTTTATTGAGCTCTGACTCAGACTGATAGTGCTCCTGGCAGGAATATTCTGTGTGCAGGATTATAAGTGAAATTTCTGTCAATGGATGCATTTTAATGACACTTTTTAAGTATATATTTGCACCTGTTTCCAGGAGCTCTTGTTGAATTTAGACTATGACAATTTAAATTAATGTAGAAAAAACTCATTCTAATAGTGTGAAGCACTTAACTTACTGTAATCTTGCAAAAGCCAAGAAATTTCAAATGCAAGTGAAGAACTTAGCTAGTGTTTGCCACTCTGTTCCTCATCTCCGCATTGTGGCACACATGCCACATGCAGTAGTGGATCACATGCAAATAGGTGGGTACATCTAGATCACATACAAAGGGATGGGTATATCTATACGGTGTATGCACATATGATTCTCATGCTGATCCAAGACTTTCTACTGCAATAGAGGTGTAGAAGGATTACCAGGATGGATTTGCAGCCTTCACTCTTGATTTCCTTACCTTAGTGGATTTAAGTCAGACGTTTATAGTATTTGTGGTTTAATTTCCTTTATTTTTCCATGGTCTTTGAATTAATAAAATCCCTATGATTCATGTTTTAAAAACTCCCTGGATACAAACTTGTGTTCCGGATTCACCAGTGAGATTCTAATCAAGCACATATATATTTAGAGACTCATAAAAAGAACAAAGTCTTTATTGAACAACTGGGTTTATGGGTATTTTTAATAGTGTGAATTTTGAATGCATGGGACATATGAGTCAACCACCTAAAAGCCAATTTTTTTAATGTCTATGTGGTTCTGTACCACAGAACAACCATATACCTCCTCTTTATGGAGACCTCTTTTTTTTTTTTTTTTTTTACTGTCACGGAAAGTTCTGAAGGCATCTTATGACTCTCTTATTAAAATCTTTAAGTTTATGCATCTTGAAACATTTTATAGCATTTTTTTTCCTTTTTTTTTTCTATTTGAGAAAAAATTCCATCTACCACTGAGATTGCTCCAGAAATGGGAACAGGACCTATCTGGTGACACCATAAATTATGAAAGTGAATCTTCCTCAAGTTTTCTTGTCCCCAGATCTTTATGCAATCTTATGTCCCCAGAGTAGTAAGCTGTACTCATGGAGATCTTCAGGCCTCCATTTCATTTTGCTGCTGATCTCTGAAGCTGCTTTCATTCCTTGAATGTTTAGTCTTTACAAGCGTATTACTCTGACAGATTTAGCAGAAAGCACAGACCTGAGACCTTTTTGCTCTGTGTTTTGACCCAGGTGTCCCATGTAATGGAAGACGATTCCAACATGTTTTTTGCAACTTTTCCCACCTGTAAACGAATGTGTGGATAGTTAGCAGTTATGCTTTCCTATGAAGTGGCTTAAATCACTGCTGTTAGATGCCTTGAGCTCCTCAAGCACAGTTAGATCTTTGCTAAATGTTCTAGATTCTTAAGTCTTGTTTTAGTTCATAGACATAAAAGAGTCTAGGCTCTTTTTCAGTAGCTGCAATAATAAGTTGAATTTTCCTTATTTTGGACCTTGTGAGCTTTTACAGGTCAGAAAAAGACTGGAGGTTTCCACCAAGGTTAATAAGATCCAACACCATACAGGCTCTTGGGCAATTGCCTGCTATAGTTTTTTTGCTTGTTTATTTTAACATGAATATTGCTTTTAAACTTAATCATCTGTAGACCTGACATACCTTACAGACTCTTCTTTCACTTAGTTGTGTTTTGCTATGATAAATTATACAATGTTAAAAATAAATCTTCAGCATAAAGACAAGGTACTCATCTAACTTTCAGTGATTAATTTCATTCAACTAAGTGCCGATGCTTTGGATTTACAATATCTTTTCCTTTCTGTTTCTCAGATCCCATTTCAGTTTCTTGTGCCTTTCCTCATCCAGAGCTGGTTATATCTAACCTTCTTATTTCATCTTTTTAAGCTATTCACAATCCAAGTATTCCTGAATATATTTTGTACTGTGTAACTAATTTCCAATTCCATCATCAGTAATAACTGAAGAAGTTGTTACTCCAGAACAACCTCCACCTTCTGGAGGTGATAAAACTGTTGTGATTTTCCTATTATATTTGGCTTCTGTATTTTAGAAGATGCAATTGTAACAGGACAAGAATCCTGTCTAAAAAGTAATGAAATGATAGTAGAACATTTTGAAGAAATTCAGTTATTGGCAGCCTGAAAGTTTTTTCTTTTATTTTGCTTATTTTTAAAAGAATAAAACCTCTCAAGAACAAATTTTGTTTCTGTTTTCTGAAAACTGCTAAGTCTAACATCTGATCAGAGCAATCACTTTCAGATTCTCTGTTCAAGATTTTAGCTTTCCTTTTCCTAAACCAGTGCTTAGGAATTGCAAAAGAAGACTGTGTCCCCCTCCCAGCACTGTAGCATCTTTAAAAAATGTCCAGTCCCAGATTCCCCCTGCCAGCCTTTCATTTTACTAGTAAAAAACCCAGTTCTTTAAATATTTGTTTTACTCTGCTTTAGCAGAAGTGGTCATTCAAAGTTATGTCCATTTATCTAATATGAGCAGCTAAGGCAGTCGTAACCAAAATTAAAAACATATACTATTTGCCCCATTTCTTAAAAGAATATTATTGATTCTAAGTATAAGATTTATCAAGTGTATCTTTATGCATTTTTGTTCCCATGAGTGCCATTATTTTAAAATTTCTTAGTGGTATTTTTATATATTGAATGTTTGACATCAGATAATTTGAGTTAGCTGTGTTTGTGAGATAACTCACAAGGGAGAAAGTTGTATTAAATAAATAATAGAGATAAATTTTATACTTCCATATATTTCAAAGCTAATGCAGCTAACTTGCAGTGGAATGGTAACATGAAGACACAGTACTATAATATGATTGATTTGTTTTGACAGCAGCCAAATAATTGAGAGTGAAAGGTGTCAGCACAGATGAAATATTGTATAAGCCACATTCAGAAGGCAACCCCAGCAGCAATAGCAACTGGAGTTTTATTTCCTTTGATATCGCACTGTTACTCACTTCCAGTTTATTATAAAACCATGAAAGGTACGCAACTCTCTGTATGATGGAGGCCTTTATGGAGGGGATAGAAACAGAAGTTTGCCAGGTACATGGTTGAATAGATGCTGACAACGGGATTTATGATGAATACAATATACAAGGGTAAATTATCTTAATCTTTCCCCCTGGTTTTCTCTCTACTTTTAAAACCTTTTTGTAGGCTATTGCATATCTGGTATCTTAGTTTGGAGGGTAAGTGATTCCCTCCAGAGCAACCAGTCTATAGATTGCCTGGCAGGGGACTGATGCAAAAGCAGTGCTGCTATTACCCTCCTGAGCAGTCAAACTCAGTTTTAGTTCACCTCTTCTGCACTGCAAACTATACAACTATACATGTTCTGGATAACTGAGACAGGGTTGTATATTTGCTTGTATATTTGCATCATAGCATCCTACTGCACTGCAAGGAATATAAAGAACTATATCATCTTTTGAGCCTAGGAGACTGCAAGTATGTAAGTAACCTAGTAGAGAAGGTAGCCAAATAGACCAGCTGAAATAATGCCTGAAAGCAGCATGGTATGAAAATCACTTTTGGCTTTTCTTAAAAGCACCATGAACAAGAGGCTAGGGCATGCTCGGAAAAATGCAAGCTATAAAGCTTCCTTTGTTCTGAAGCCCCACTGATTTCAGTGGAAGCCAGACTCTGAGGTACAGTTTGAACTGAAATGTATATGTCCTGCCATTCATTTCAGAAATGCTACATTAAGAAGACACAATTCAATGTGAATGACAACAGTTCTTAGTAATGAGCTCTTGCTCATGCAAAACAAAACAAACTATGACAACCGTCATGTTAACAAGATCAGGAACCCTTGTGGCTTTGTAATGTAACATCTAATCTATATCTATGCCTATGCCTATACAAATATAATTATCTTACTTGAAGAAAAATAAAAACAGAATGGGATGAGATTTCCAATACAGAACAATTTATACACAGTCCCATTCCACTTGCCTTGTCTTTGTCTCCTGATCTGATAATTTCATATTTCATATTTCATTCAAATGAAATAGTGGATATTAGAAACCAGGGCTGAGAAGCCTAAACTTACTGATATTAATATGGGAAAAGTTTTCATGGAAGTGGTGTAGGAAGGCAGGAATTAAGCCATCGTTCATAAAATATTTTGTTTCAGAGAGGTAGAGCAGACTTGAAATTAATCCCTCTGTTTTCACCATTTGCCTCATGTTAGTTTGACCTATACAGACCAGATTTCTTCTGAAGGAAACTAAACTAGAAATTCCACTACAAGTGCACTCAAATTGCATTCCAGACTCAAGTGGAGACAAAAAGGACCAAACTAACACTGGCCCTTTGGACAGCTTTGAGACCCATATATTCGGTTCAAGAAACCAGAGTAAATACAGTCCAAAGTAAAAACCCTGAACTGCAAGTAGAGGGAGTGAAAGGGACTCGGAACCAACCGCCTCTGTCCAGTCATCCTCTCATACTACAGCAAATCACTTGCTAACATTGAGGTAGATATACTTACCAAGTAGTTGGTGACTACTGTATAAGCAATGAAACCAAATCCCCACTCTTTATGATTCAGAGCAATGTAATTTAAGTAGAGGCTTCTGTTAGAGCACTGAGTACCCAGGTTGCAGGACTGTGTGGTTTATGTAACAAATAGCTCTCTGCCATCAGCGCCTGCAATTAAATTTAGCTTGGCAGGTCTGATTTTAGCAACTGTTTAGTAATTGAAGACAAAATGCTGAACATGGAATGCCTGTATGTTGTGTGTACATGAATCTATTGATAGGTACTGAAATGGACATGTAGGTCTAAATCTGAAGTTCTGATCTGTATTTACTGGTGGAAACATAAGCTTACCAAGTGTCATGTTTTTTGCACAGATGTTAGTCTCCTCATCAAGAAGTACTCAGAACTACATGAAAGCATGAGTGGTTAAAAATACTCTCAGGAGAGTGCACAGTTTTTGTGAGAAGTCTCTGCTTTCCTATTCTTTCTTACATGCCTTTGGATATGTTCTTTTTCTCATTCCAACTGACACCTTTGAGCATGTACATATGATTCTACTGCTAGCTCCTTCATCCAGGAGACTCTGTCCAGTAGGCTGAGGAACAGAAACTATTCCTGAGAAGAATTTCACAAAGTAAGGTGTAGAGGATCTAGTTAATGGAAAGGCATTCAACTGTCTAGCATGCTTTCTGGTCAGTCTAATTGGGATTTCTCTTTGTTTGTACACCTCTTGATTATTAGAGGCATTTTTCAATCTGTTGCTGGTGGAAAAAAAAGCATAGCCTTCTGTTTCTTAGATGTCCAGGCAAATGGAAAAGAGAAAGTAAATTTAGCTAGCCACTCAAATGAACCAACTCACAGGCATCTCCAATGCTGAATATTTTTGTGGACCTTTTACTGATTGGTCACATAACCCAACCAACTTCTTGTTTATTTAGCTGAAAATAAAGTAGTTGACTTTAGAAGTCTTGTTAGAGGACCAGACAGCTTGTCTTCATAGTAATCCCTACTCCATAAAGATTCCAATGAGTACTAATAGATGGCATCTTGGAAACTTAAGTGTTTTGAATAGCTTCCTTCTTAGATGGTGGGTTTTCTCTAATCAGGAAGTAAAGTAAAAATTTTTCCACACACCTCTTCTGAAGTGATTCCACATCATTGTTGCAAGTAAATGGTCAGCTCTAAGTGGTGATTGTGATATGCCAGCACAGAGCCAAATCCAGAGGCCCTCAACTCTCAGTTTTAGTGAGGCAGATTCACATTAGATGTGATGCTTGAGGTCCTGTTGACATTTGTGAGTTTGGGTTTTAAAAATCCCCATGTGAAAACCCTCAAGCCTTAGTTGACTATAACCTGCAAATGGTTTGACAGGACCCTATTTACAGAGACTGCTCAAGAGCCTTTCCCTTCCCCCATTTGAGTGGTCAGCACTGACATACCACATTATGAGAAAGAGCCCCACTTAATGCAGAACTACTTTCAATTGTCGTGAGCACTCAGCCTTATTTAAACTGACACTCTCTCCATCACCCTCAAGCTAGAATTCCAATGTCAGAGTGCTTCAAGAACTTCGCATTCAAAGCTGTACTGTCTGGCAAAGACCTGTGATAGAGCGGTGCAAAACAGCATGGAAGTGAACTTCCAAGATGGAAGGACAATCCCAAAGGTGGAGGGAAACATGGTAAATATGGATATGCTAGGTAAGCAGAGAAGAGAGTGAAGGAAAGGCTTGCATGTGGGTTCAGATCAGGAGAGAGATTTGGAGGACCCATTCTTCTCTCTTCTCTTGCTCTTAATCAATTCATTAAACTTCAGTGATCTGGGGTCATGCTATTTGAAAGGGTTACAATTCCTTTGTGTTCCAAGAACAGATAAAACCTTTCCTTCTCCCACCAGACCATGTTGCTCAAGTACCAAGAACACAAGAAAACAACCCGAGATTAGACAGCATGGAAATATCCATTCTCTGTTCCTATCTGCAAAAAAAGAGTTAAATGACCACTAGAACACTCCTGTCTCTTAATGATTTAACAAATGCTTATGCATGTGCCAGCTCATTTAAGTGGTCCTATTTAATATGAAAAAGGTCATTTTAATGATCCACTGTTTTCTAATGGAGAAACTAAGGCACAGAGTAATGAAGTGACTGCCCTGTGTTTCTCAGCAGAACAATAGCAAAACTAGCCATAGAAAATATGTTTCCAAAGTCCAGTCTGCCAAATTATGTTTGTAGGGGGAGAACATTATGTTTAAATTAATGTAAGAATATTTTGGAGAATACTATTTCAGGATATTTTCTGGGTATTCCTATGAAACATTTCTTACAGGTTGTTTTAAAGGCTGAATCCTGGTTGTCTCACAGGTATACCCAATTGGCTTTAGAGTGGCTGCTTCCATAAGTAAAATTAGCAATATTCAGTTGTATATTTTAGCCCAAACAAAGGTTCTGTTAGTAATAAGAAAAAAAATTTGTTCAAATAAAACACAGCCAATGTCCGAACTGTGAATGGTTTCCTCTTTTTCTTCTTTTTCTCTCTTCTTTCCCCTTGAGAAGTATACAATTGCAGTAAGGGTTTGAGATTAAGTAATCATCTCTGCTTTCTGCAAATCTAAAGCAGTTTATGGTTTTGTCTGAGCTTTTGCTTTAAGATCAAATGTCATTGTCATGAAAGACTTTTATCTCTGCATACAGTTACATTTCAAAAATATACCTGCATTTTAGAGGCAGGAAGGTGGAGAGGGAAAGGAGGAGTACCACTACTTGGGTCTCATGCCAGACCTTAATGTAAAATTAATTCCTTAAAAAGATTTTTAAAAAACCACAACATTTTTCTAATGTGCATTAAGAATGTTGGAGAGCTCACTGAAGCATATACTTTGAGCTTTCAGGAGCAATCTGTAGTCAGGCATTTTAAATGAAAATTGATTTGTGATTTACATGGTCAGTGGAAAGAAAATTAACTTATGGAAGGTTGTAATGAAATATTAGACAAGTAAAAAAGTAGATGGTGATCTAGTGGAACTAAAAGTCCCATCTGGAAGAATTCTGTGACATTTTTACATTTATCTGTGTTCTGCATGAGTTGTAATGTTAGTGGTAATTTTATGGGACTGAACTGAAATGAAAAGGGTGTTATCACAGATTGCCTACAATATAGGATTGTGTTCAGTGGAGAGTCCTGTATCCTTTTCTCCATTTTCCTATAATATGACTCATTGCACTTTTTTCAGCTACTGTTGTTGAATTCATTCAGCCTTTTACTTGAGGTTATTAAAGAAGAACATCAAATGCACACAAATACAATCTAGCAGCACACTGAAAATCAACATGCTGCTTCCACTTACTCTTGCATAGTTGAGGCACTGTCCAAGAGACCCTTTAAAATATATGCTAAAATTGCATGTTCTCTGAAACACAGATTATTAACACAGTTTTAAAAATACATTCTCTTTCAATATGTGATTCATCAGCATAGTAAGAGTAAAGAATTAACGCTTTTCTAGAAAACATACTGCCATGCTTCTGTTCCTCTGTTCCTTTTGAACTCTGATATTCGCTGTATGACATCCCTGATTGCTCTTGCTGTCAGCTTTTTGGAGAATGAAGAAAGAGAGGCATGTCAGAATAACATGATGCCATACTCACTGCATTCCTCTCCTGCTTTTGTACTGGAAAATCTTTCTCCTGTTTCAACAGTCTAGAGTTTACTGCTAACCGAAAAAGAGACTCTTGTACTACCTTCTAACATATAATCCTCTTTCTTCTGTAGTCTCTATATATGACAACCACTGATTTATCATAGTCTATACAGTTTGAAATGTAGGACTTTGATTTGGCAGAAGATTAATATTCTTTAGAATCAGTAAGGTATATTAAAGCATTTGTCAAAATTAATCCCATTGTGGATTTAAAATATCTCAAATTTTCAAAATCTAGAAAAAAAATCTTCCTGTCAAAGACTTGCTTCCTTCTGTTATTAAATGAATTAATTCTATGTCCTATCAAAATCTGGTTTGTTGAGGACTTCTAATCTCCCTGTTCAGAGAGGAGGTGTGCTAAATTCCTTAAGAAGGTGAAAATGTGTTTATGCTACTTTTTTTCTCTGTTCCTTTAGGAAATACACGTGTGTCATTTAAATGCATGCTAAGCATTCTAGTTTCTTTGAACTGCACAGATTTTCAACATAGGTCAGGATCATGCAGGATTTGGACACTGTTGACCAAACATGGACTGTAGACTTGTAACCCTTCTCATTATTATTTTTGCTGATCAAGACTGAAGAATCAGGTTTGAAATTATACCATGTGCATATTACCGTTATCTACAGTAGTCTCAAAGTTCAGATTATACAACTAATATATGCAATGTTTTAGTTTGAACAAGTGCATTACGGAAGAATATAGCTTGAAACATATCATGTTATTTCTCCAGGAAATTTATTTTATAACCATATTTGAAAGAGGAGATATATCACAAATCCTTCACAAATAGTATCTATGATTTTCAATAGAGTGATGTGGCTAATCATGGTAGGAGCAGCCTTTCTAATCATAGGATACTGTAAAAGTCAATATTAGGTATTGGCTTTCCATCCTGTCCATCTGAAACAATATACCATAGCGAATGTAATCAGTAAATAGTGGCAAATGAACCTATTAGAAACATTAGCATTGCAAAATGACAAGTTTTGAGAAATAGAAGTTAAGTGGATCCTGCAGCTGGTAATTGTCATCCTGGGAATAATTACACTAATTAATAGTTGCTATTGCTAGAGACCCTTGTGCCTGTGACTTTGAATGAGTTAATGATTGCTGCTCTTGAGAGTGTATTGCTGGTAGATTTTCACTAAGTGTCAGTGAGCAAAAAGGGCCCAAGGGAGAGACTGGCTCTGATGATCTTTAGGGTCCCCATTTTTACAAACCACAAGTACATCACTGAATGATCAGATAACGTCTCCTCAGACCACAAAGTAGTTGGAGATTTTCTAATGAAGAGATACATTTCATCATAAAGTTCCTGATCTGTAAAGTTAATATTAGGTTCATGATTCAGATTCATAGCACTTACAATCAGCAGGTTTTACTTTTGAGGCTATGCATTAAATGAACCCCAAACACCAATTTTTTCCATTGTCTTTCCTCCTGACCTAATTAGGTGTACTCAGTTTCTCCTGGAGTTACTTTAAAATGCTACCAAATTTTTATTGGCAAAATTTAATTTCTGTAGGCTTTAAAGGACTGGAAAGCTTATTTTACATAGTTGAGTGGGTCCAATTCCTTTGACTATTCTGTTCATCCCTTCCCCCCCCAACAAACAAGTATATGGATCCTGTAATATCCATAAATTTAGAGCATATAATCTATCTGTCTTCTGAGGGCGAATATTAGGGATAATTTTGTATTGTTAAAATCAATAGTCGCCTGATGTCAAGATGGCAAGCGAAGAATTCCAGTAAAGCCAAGATTATGTTCATGAAGCGCAAAGAAAAATGCAAAGTCTTGAAGACTTTGAATGAAAGGATTATTAATATACTTTCGAATATTAGTCCATGGTCTTTGATCAGATAGAAGGATAAAAGAGACTGACTGTTGTCCCATAGGATCTTCTCTTAACTGCATTAGCTGCTACTGATGTTTTCCCGTGGCCCCTCACATGGACGAGGGAGCTCCTGAAGGTCAGTGTGAGTTGTCCTGTTCTGAGCCTTACACTGTTAGTTGACAAAGATGGTCCTAGCTATCTTTTGTTCTGTAGAAAAAGAGAACTGATTATAGAAAAATCTATGGAAGTTTCAAAAAAATGGAAAAGTCAGTGCTTCAATGTTGCTTTAAACATAGAACCTGGAATATAAACCTAGTATCTGTACAGCACTTAGAAGCAGGAATAAATATGGAAACTGTATGGGCAGCTTACTCATTTCTACAGTCTACAATAAAGAAATTTTGTAAACTTTTTCTTTTTTTTCAGCACTTATTTCTGATAGGCTAGTGGCATTTTTTCTTTGCTTTGTTTTGTTTACTAATTGTGCTTATAAAGCAAGTGTGCTGAAATTTTTAAGGAAGAAAGCAGTATGAATTTTAGGTGCCACATAGGTACTAAGTAGCTCTTTTAGCAACCGCAGTGCCACGTAGACTGAAAGTATTCCCAAGCTTTTGAAACCAGATATAAACGTTAAATCATTGCTTTCTCCCTTAATTAAGATCCCATGTTTCCCCCCATGACAATTTATGGAATAGTATGTTTTATAGTGGTAATTATATTATTTGTCTCAGAAGGAACAAACAGCTAGAACGGTATCGACATAGTAGAGCAAAAAGGTCCAAAATAGTTAAAGAAACATATTCCTTTGACAACTACCATCATTAGTTCTTACAGTTCTTTTAAAAGATCTGATCTCTGACATTATGTTAAAAAAAGGGAAATATTTTAAGTAGTTCATGTTGCATTATGCCATGGCAGCAGTGATGAAGCTCAGCTGTCTTTATCTTCATTCACACCCCTGAGAGGGGTGGAAAATAGGAAGATGGTATCAGGTTAACTGCAGGTCTGCTTATCCACTTGTTTTACTCAACAAGAAAATTAAGGAGATCTATATTTTGCTGCATTTATACAGAATGTTTCAAGGATGCAAATGTCAATGTTATAAGTTAAGGAAAAGAATACCAGAATTTTATGGAACAAAAGAATCCCAAGTAATAAAAGACTTTGGAGGAAAGAACAGACACTGAGTGGAAGATAATATTCATGGAAGCTGCAACCCATCCAACAAGGCAAGGTGAAACAAATGGCACTGAAAATACGCCATCTGTCTAAACCAGTAGATATTATGTACAGGAAGAAAGGAATAGAGAAATAGTGTTTTGTGAATAAATAAGGAGGCTTGTCTTTCAGAACTACAGAGCAGGGCCTGAGTTTTTGAACTCAGACAGTGGCAAAAAAGAGCTGGCACAGCTCTAAAACACTCTGAAACTGGTCACAGAGTCCGTATGTCAGTGATGAGAGTGAGCCTGCCCCTGGAAGACAACAGTCATTGCCTAGTGACAAAGTCAACCAGGCAGTGCATAAACCATTGTCATTTGACATCAACCAAGCAGATTAGGTCTTTTGTTCCAGACATTGAAAAGATCATGAGACTTGTGCAAGAGAGCAAAGGACACAAACTGGAGGTTTGCAGTGAGTTGTCTTATTTTCTTCTGAGTTGCAAAATAATTAATTTTACTTACAGAGTTAGTCCTTAGACTGATCTCACTAAAACTGGGAATTAGGTGCTAAATTTCCAGAGGTCTATGGCTAGACACAGTCTATCCTTGTGTTCTAGAGAGAACATGGACTTCGTTGAAATCTGTCTGTTTAAACCACAAAGAGCTCTCGTTGCCTTCTTTATGTGTTTTTAGACTTTGATTTACTGTGCTTCGAAAGACAAGTCTGTCTAAGCAGGAAAATTTTGATTCTGAGATGGTATTGTAAGGATAAAAGTTTAGAGAAAAATCACAAAATGAAAATTAAATCTGGATTTGAGATGGACAGAGAAACCGTAAATCCAAATAGGCAGTGAGGCACAAAAATGTTAATCATAAAGCCAAAGAAAATAAATCAGGCAAACCTGGAATTAAGCAAAAATGTGAAGAGACATCCTGGCCCTATTGGATGGAAGATCAGAATTTCCTTTGATACTAGTCCAGTCAAGATTTTGCCATTGTAGAGGGAAAACAGAAAGACTAAACACATAACATGAAAAATGAAGGACTTAGATGAACCAGCCTGTCTCTGGAGGCATGATGTATCAGAGAGCCTTTTTTCCTCTCCAGTTAAAATCCTTGGTTAAATTGCATCAGCACTGCCATTAAGAAAAGCCATATAGCTCAGAGAGTGAATGGGGTGGATCTATGTCCTGAAGAGGGGATAATTCTTATTTGTTAAAGAAATACTACTCATTTTCATATATCTCTTTGTGACTCTTTGCTACTAACATCTTTGGAATAGTGTGGTGATAATTCAGCCCATGGAGACAAGATGCCCATCCCAACATACTTGCCATGGAATAGAACATTTATGAAATAAATATTTGAGTGTGACCATAAATGTATTTTACTACTGTTTTGAGTGGTGTGGGGGAAGCATTGCTAGTTGGAAGCAAGATAGAGAAAGATATGAGAGGGTGTCTCTTCTAGTAAAAAAAAAATAAAAACAACAGAAAGACATTATGGCCTAGAATATGTTCTGGTTTTAAAATTATTCTGCACAGTAAAACTAAATCAGCCAAGTCTCTCCAGAGGTATATTTTATCCCGTAAGGACATAAAAAAAGAGCAGAATCTCCTACTCAGTGTACAAAATTGTCTCAACATTTAAGTACAGCTGCTACCATAATACATAGATGCAAGCAATGTCATTATGCTAGATTTCTTGCAGTACAGCAATTAAATTTCAAGAAATGTCAGAAACTTCTTTCAGATAGAATTGCAGAATTTGACTACACTTTCCAATGCTCATCTCTCTTCAGTGAGGCTGTACAACTGGTAGCCATAAAACAGACACTCTCAATATATTTTTAGCCACGATTCCACTTACCACCAGAATGCCAAGAAGTTTTTCCTTGGTATTTAGTGTACTTTTTTGCAAGAAAACAGGAGTATTTTATAGTTTATTAGGATTCCGTGGTTATATGTCAGAAATTCTTATTATGAAATGCTTTTGTAAACAAACTAAATTCCACTGGGAAATATACAGGCACTGTTCCTTTTTTTTCATGGGTTTTTTATTATTATTTTTAATTAGTGCTCTCCACAGAGTGTTGAAAGTTATGATAAATATTTCCTGGAGCAGATTTTCAACCTGTAACTCTGAGGAAGAAATATGCATTTAAAGATGTTGTTTTATATTTTGATTCTGAAGGGGATAAAAAAATATTCTCAGTAGATGCTTTACAATTTCTTTTCTCAAAAGAAGTTATAGGATATTTAATGAAGGAAGTCTATCCTGGCATTAATACTGAGCTTAATTTGTGTGTTTGTCTTTATTATTTTCTAAAATGCAGGACTTCAAACAGTTAAAGCACCAGGCTCAGCCAGTATGGAGATACAGCTGAATTTGAAATTTACTATATGCTCTTTCTGCTTTTCATTTTTTACCATTTCACACCTTGTCCGCATCTCGAGCAAGCTTGTAAGTTTCCAGCGCATACATTTCTTGTGATGATATATTGTCCTGGTGGAAAATTTCATTTACTGGCTGTGCCCTTTGCTGAACCTGTTGCTAGTCAGGGAACATGATAAGCGTATAAGTAGCATGCTACTTCATTTATCATACATCGTTTTAGACACTAAAATATCTCATATACAATTCTGCATTCTGCACCAAGAGAAACTACTAGACTTGCAGGAAAAAAAAATCTACGAATAAACAATCAGTTTATAATATATAAATGTATCATCCTAATAAAAATTAATCATAGTTTATACTAAGACTGTAAGAGACCTTTATTTTTTTTATAGCTTCAGTAACCACATGCTATCAAACACTAATAGAAAACATCTGGCTTTTGTGATTTTGTGTGCAGAAAAATTGAAAGATATAAAATACTGTATATTTTTAGTAATTGAATTACATTGCAAATAAATCACAGGCTTAAAAGATCCAGCATTGTCAAGAACCTTCTGCTCACCTAATATTTCTCTCTGGTTTAAACTTTCACTGTATCTTGTATAAAACAACATTAGATTTAAAGAGCAACCAGAACAGCAATGCCAACAAAATCCTTTAACATTTAAGAAATTTAGAACTCAACAGAAAGAAAACAATAGCAAGAAATTTAAGGTCAAGTAAAACCAAGTCTATCTGATGTACTAGCTGTTCCTAGCAGAGCAGGTCAGGCCTCCCTAATTCAGTAGCTTGTCATCTATTGATTTCAAAGCTTCTTCAGACCATCACTACAATATTTTACTACAAGCTGCTTTTTATTTCCAACCTAAAATAATCTACATCTTGTCAAGATGTTGCATTTGAAATGTTGAATGCAAAGCTCTGATTTATGTTAAGCCATGCTTACGTTAATTACAACCAACACTAAGATATTGGACCATGAAAAAGTATATCTTACATTTATATAGCACCTTTTATCCTGCATCCTTTAAAAATTGGACATAAAAGAGTCATTTCAACTACCTCTCATATATATCCATTTCTAGGGAGTAGTAGAAGCATTTAATGGCTCAGAGTGACATTGAATTCTAACTTTGAGTTAGAATGAGTTAGAGAACTGAAGACAGATTTGTTAAAAAGCGTTTAATTACATGCACTGTAATTTCAGTAGGTTATTAGAGCTAATACAAATACATCTGGGGAGAACAGAGGAGGGAGAGAGTGAAGAGGAATGAGAAAGCAAAACTAACCCTGATGTCATCCATCTCACTGGGGAGAGGGAAGAAATCTGCATACAGGGTGGAGATTTTTGTACTTTTGAAAACATTGTCTTTAGAAAAGATGCCAGGTCATACGATAGAATAGATTCTCCACAACAGGTTTCCTTCAGCAGGGAGTTTTCCACCAGAGTCCCCATCGGAACTCATTATCATAGCATATGAAATACAAACTGTTGATATGTAAGTCATCTGAATAGGAAAACTGTTGTTGTGTTGCAGTCATAACTCATCTAGATGAAGAGAATGGAAACAACTGAAGCCGAGTAATTTCCTTAGATAATCACCACATACTGTAAACAATGTAAACAACATGTGGGAAAGGAAGGAAGTAGAACTGGTGCTGTACAAAATGATGTATTTAGTCTAATGCTTCACACCAAGGAGATTTTTACCATCATTCACACTATAACTTTTTGTAGGAAAAAATAGGTAACAATTTCAGTATGACTGAAATTTGAAAATAACAGCTATGATTGGCTTATAAGAGAAAGATGTTTGGCAGATTTATTTAAAAACGTAACAGTATTTTTACCCATTTAAAACTCAGTGATAAAGAGGTTCAAACTCAGGTTCAGGAGTTACAAATTCTCCTCTAAAATTTTATGTGTAGATTCATTTACAGTTGCCAGGAGACTACAGGGGCAGGCACTCATAAGTTTCTGGTATGGAACTGAATGATTTGTTCAGTTTACAACAGAATTGCTGAAATTAAACCTTCTTTTAGGTTTAAGTAGTTTATGCTTATCTATAAGCAGGAGATTACATATACTATGCTAGCTGTTGTTTATGGTTCCATTTTGTTCTTTTAGCCCATGGATGAAAAAAATGCTGGTTAAATGTGTCATTATAGATTTGATGTATGTCTCTATTGAGTTAATTATGGAATTTGCAGATGGAATCCATTTTATGCAAGAACTTTGCACCAGTACAGATAGTTTTACAATTAAAGAATACCAATTGAGTTTCTTCATAACCAGGTACTTCAGGTCAGCGCAAGAAGAAAAATATTAGCTGCATTTAATTTTCAGGAAGTGACGTGATGCAAAGTGATTAATAAAAAAGTTCAGGTCATGCCTGAACCAACTAGAGTGGAGGACATATGTCCTCCTTTGGAATGGTTTGAAATGTAGAAAACCACGGCTTTTCCAATATCAAAGAGATGAGCTCAGCATAGTGAGGGATCAACATAGAATAGAAATAATTTTGCTCATGTTGAACATGCTTCACCTTCTTTGCCTTGCCAGCTTTTTTCATATGCTGTTGAAGTGGTAAAAGATGCTCATTCACCTTGTTTTTTCAAGCTGCTGATAAAACACAGCATATTTAATATGAGTATAGAAGACAGGAAGAAACTCCTATGTGTTATGGAGGAAAGATTGTCGAGATACTTTAGTCAATGATGTTCTCATTTGTTCTCCTGAAAGATATCCAAGCCTGGTTAGTAGAACAGTTGATTTTATTGTGGTGGGTTTGTAGATTTAAAGATAGCTGTTGAAGAAAGTCTGGGCATAACTACATTAAGAAAAAAAATAATAAAAAAAAGCAGGCAACTCTGGCTTTTTTGTGTAGTGATAGTGGCTTGCATGCCCATGATTTGTATCATTTTGCTATCTAAACATGCACTACTGCCATTAATATCACTGTTACATAATGTGATACACAATTCATTACTGAGAAGTGAATTAAGATGCTGAGAAGTCAGAGAACAATAGAACCCAAGATCTACCTCTAAACCTTTTCCTCTGAAGTGATTCCCTTCCTGTCTACACAGTATTTTCTTCCCTTCTATGCTCAGTCTAAAAACAGACTCACAGGAAGGAAATATCCTGGTAAAGAATGGAGATTACAGGATCAACGGTTGTTTCTTTTTTAAAAAAGAAACATCCACTAAAGAAGACATAGACCTCTCATTCCTTGTTACGTATTCCTTAGCACCACCTTAATTTTAGTTTCTGTCCTCTTGATTTATGTTTCTGGAGACAAGTATTTTGTGTTGATGCCCTAGATTTGAGGTACTTCGAGTTCAGAAAAAGTTCTGAACAAGGAGGAAGACAGAAAGAACTCTGTTATGCTCTTACTGCAGAGCTCCTTGACAAAAGCATAGCAATAGCACGCAGTCCTAGCAGAAAGAGGTGGACTACACTCAGTTACAGGCAGTTGTGCTCCCTTGTGATTTCCTGTGAGGCTGAGGAGACAGCAGAGAGAAACATGGAGCATCAGCAGTCCTAATTTCATATGGCTCAATACACTTGATGGCAGTTTTTCTCGAGGTTTTGGTTTAGGGTAAAGGATTTCCTTTGACTTCTGACAGTAGCTATTAAGCTTAAAGGTAATTTATTAAACTTACTTATTGAATAGCTACCTTAAAAGGTAGCTATTAACTTATTAATTTATTAAAGATATTTTCAACATCTCTTTATAATTCTGTTTCCACAAAGCAGTGAGGCAGAGCTTGCCCTCAACTTGTTCTTGCTCTACATAGACTTCCTAGATAGAAGTATCTCTGCAAAAAATGATGGTTATTCTTGTTTATTTGCTTGTTTATATTTTGTTTTATATAGGTGCCAAATGAACAAACTGAGATCTCATTGTGCTGTCCACTTTAAAAATACAGAACTACAAGATCCCCAAAGCTGCATGTAAAACAGAAGACCATAGATTAACAGAGTTAGATAGGGAATACAAAAACCAATAAAGGAGTAGTGGTCAGTATAGCCTTGACATATGCTGTCTGTCCTTGAAGAGTAAATGACAGATAACGGGAGAAGAGGAAGGGCAAAGGTGGGAAATACAGATCCTTGAAAATGAAAACAATCAGCTTATATTTGATGTGATGAAAAAAGGGTAAACAAACTAAACAATATGAAGAGACATCTTAAACAGTAGCCTTGGAGGACCAGCAGCACGCTAAAAGAGTAAAAGGAGATCAATTTATTTTCTTGTGAGCAAAAAAACCCGATATTGTTGTAAGAGTTTGGACAAGAGCTTTGATTGTGCAAGTAGTTAGAGAGAACTATGGCTATGTGCAAAGAAACCTTATGATTTAGGAATTGACAAGCAGATTTATTTGCTGTCAACATATAGACAAAATTGAATTTGTGTCTTTGGATTAATTGGATAAAGTATTATGAGGACCAGGAATGGGATCTGAAGAAACTGTTACAGGAATCTGGAAGAGGGATTAGAAGAATCTTCTGCAAGGCATGGCAGTGAAACACTTAGAAATGTAAGACGTGAAGTGCTCTAGGACAGAGCACTGAATCTGAACGATTATCTGAATTAATTATTAATGAACTGAAGAAGACAGCTGGAGCAATAGTTGGGGTGCCATATGAGGACAAAGATGAAATAAAGGCTGATATTTTTATATTTATATTTATTTTTCTAAAAATAAAGCAAATTAGTATTTTAAAAAGGAAGAGTCAGCAGGACATGAAAGGTAATGAACAAAAGGCAATGAAGGTATCTCCAATGAGTGGGACTAGTGACACAACAAAAAAGAAACTGATGGTTGGAAAGGGAGAAAGTTGTATCTACATTGTATTTTATCAGCTCCCCATTGGACTATATCAGAGCAATATTATGTGCAAAGAGGAGTGAAGAAAGTAGCATATGAAGAGGAAACTGGTGAAGAAGTATTTGGGATAGTGTGATACATCAAATATACGGTAGAAGGGAGAGAAGACTTAGATTCAGAGTTATTGAAAGGAAAAACATGAGGAAAAGAATGATGCTGTGATGTGAAGTAGAAAAAACAGAATGAGGGAAGCAGCCTGTTCTGCTCACAAGCTTATTCGGGTTAGGCAATGCTGGGATAGGAGGGACTTCCACACGGGATGGTTTTCAAAGCAGTAGCAGCACAGTGGTACCCACCTGCCAACAAATCACAGATTCTTCTAATCACCTCAGAAATGCCCTGTATATTCCCAAAAGAGTTTAAGAGGGGAAGACAAAGAAAGTAATCACTTTACTTTTTGCCCTGAAATTCAGTACTTAAAATTATGCCTCTGAAGAAATGCTCAGCATTAAATTAACAAATTCCTGTACTGTTGAATGCAAATCTGAAAAAAACTTTATAGCTTTGGTTTTTTGCTGCCTCCCTCTTATTTGTAACATATCTTAAGGGAAAAAACTCCTTCAAACTTGTTGAGATATATTGATTTTCAGAAGCAAATGGCTTTTCAGGAGTGTCACAGCAGCTCATTTCTGCTGCCACTGTCCGTTTCCAACTACAAGAGAAGTGAAAGTAATGCAGATAATGACTTTCCACATTGTTTGACTTCTTTAAATTCTTGATTCAACTAATTATTTCATTTTACTGTATAGCCAGCTAACAATTCAACCTTGTTTCCACTTGTTCATGCTCAGTCCATTAGGTCAACAAACATACAACCCTGTAAATGTGTATATTATGTTTCAGAGTTATGTATTTAACATGAAATTTACCATTAGTTTGGTGTATATTCAGGTATGATTTCAGAGGCATCATTCAGAAAGTGATGACCTAAGATTAGGGGGGAATCAAGCTTGTCCTCCAACTGCAAGGTTCTTTTTTTTTTATAACAGTATGTTTTTCTCATTCCTTCTTGGTTAATCTTGTAACATGTTATATTATTGCACAGGTATTGAGGTGAGGGAGGCTTTTTATGCCATCTGTTGAGTATTCCTACTCCAGAATATATTATCTTTACTATGTGGAGTTGTATTTTAATGTATAATATTATTATTCCCCTGATTTCTATGTGGTACTACTCAGCATAATTAAGCTTGGCAGTTTAAGGTCTTTTGTGTTCTAACATGCACCTTTTTAGTTTGGAAAAAATACGTTTGAATTAAGATGTTACTACTGAAAAGCTAAAAAAGCTAAACAATAGTCTAATAGGACTCCACAAAAGAAATTTTCCTGAGGAAACCAAGCTGGAAGATGTGTTTTCCAGCTGAGTGCTTTGTCAGTGACTATTGGCAAGTAAACATTTTTTCTATGAAGTTCTTAAGCAGGAGAACAAGACAAAGTAAACCCATGTTTAAGCTCATGCAGAATAATAAGGTGGTTGCATTCGCTCAGTAAAAACAGAATTATAGGATAGGAAGAAGCTACGTAAGTGAGAAAGTTAAAGGAGCCCTCTTTCACATTTCTGACTAGTCACACCACCCTTTCATAACTGTATAACATGACATAGACTATTCAACTATTTCTCACTGAATTTCCTTCAAACCTGATGTTATAAACAATAAATATTCTACATTTTTTCAGGGAAAAATGTCAATACACAAATTGTGAGGCTTTGAGATAATGAAACTATTGTTCTTACACAGATAACATGAAGTACTCCTTAATTATTAAATTACATTTTTAAACTGGATTTAGTTGAAAGCTATGATGATTTCAACATTCCGTCAACCTATCTTCACCTGGAGTCTCCATGGTGTATCCATCGTCTCCTGACTTCCCTTAACCTGTCTTGAATTGTTTTTCTCACATTTTGTTTTTCCAGAAATGCCTCAACTTTCACCGTTGTCTGTCACTTCTAACAACATTCTCTTCGTTAGTCTGTCATTTAACCCGTCTTTGACTTCCCTATTTCTTCCCTTGCACATCCAAGCCTTACCTAAAACTTGTCACTTTAATGTTTCCAAACAGTTCGAATAGTTGCTCTGCACCATTAATAAAACTTTAATGTATCTCCTTTCTTATTCTGCTTGTTTTCCTTCTCCCTTTCCTAGCACACCCTCTTAAAGCTCCATGTCCTTTCTCAGCTCAGTCAAGAGGATCTATACTTTTCAGTCCGATCTCTTGAGAAGCCTTGCATTGCTACCAATCTGTTGTCAATGTTTGTGTTCCGTGTGAGTAACGTTCTGCCCATTTCCTATACTTTGACTCACATTTTCTCCCTTCTTTTGGTCAACCAGTTGATGTAAAATAAAAATACCTCTGTAAAAAGTATTGAGCATCTCCTGAATTAGGAGTCACTATTCATAGATGTACTATTCTTACCTTCACTCTCAGGCCACCCACTTACTCATATCCATTCTAGGGACATATTAACAATGATTATTCATAATGGCATATATGAATATTAACCTCAGCTACCTTTAAATTTCATGTGTGTATATGCATTCATCTTAATATTTTCAAACATTGTCAGGATTTTCATTTAATAGGCTGAAAAATACCCTGTATGTAAATTCCCGTTTTCCTCCTATCCTTTCTTCTGGCAATAGTTTTGCAATTTCACAGTTTAAAGGTTTTATTTTTTTCTTTGTAATTTTATAGAACCTTTCACATTAGGTAACATTTAGCTTTTTGAGTAGATCTTGTAGTGTTAGGGTTTATTTTTACTCCAGGTAGCACTTAGCAGCATTGATCAAAGACATCACATGCTAGCAACTTCACAAATGCACATTAATACAATTATTCTTGTCTTGGGCAACTCCCGCTTCCAGCTGTGATCAGATGTGCTGTGTGACAGCAGCACACAATTGAAGGAAAGCAAGCTGCTGTGTATTAAGCCAAGTTCTTAGTTCACCATCTACCTGGACAAAGTTTGCTAGTAAAATGTTATAAATGTGGGGACAATGGAATAGTTTTGTGGATACTAGCATACAGTTCTTTCATGTCTATGAGTGAGGAGATACTTTCTCAATAAACTGTAATATGCTTGAAGAAAAACCTGTGTATCTTGTGTTGTGTTGGATACATTAGTATCCAATAAGTAGCCTTCACCTTTGTTGCTATTACTTTTCAGTATTCAAATGTTAAAACATTGCTTATAATATGTCTTTAATGTGGCATTTTTTGTAAATTCATCTGTTTTAGGGAGAGAAAGACTAGGAGAGGGAAATTCTGGGTTTGAGCAGAGATAATCATAGCTATTTCTTCCACGGGCATGGCGAATGGTTTTTGATATGGGAAAAAGGAAGAAATGACCATGCTGTAGAAACAGCCAACCATGTCTTCTCCTCAGTTACTTTGGACCCAGAAGTCTAGACTCCCTTCAGGGGGACTTTTTGCCAGTTTGGCTTTGTCATCTTCCTTGAGTCAAATCTTGAAAGTCAGTGAGGACACCAGTGCAGCCAAAGGACTAGTTGCTGTAGGAAAGGATTGAGAACAGAGCTGCTGGTCTTCATCTCAGCATGTCTGATGGTGGGATGTCTTCAACTTATGAGAATGTTCTGTACACAGACTTATTTCTTTAATTTTGCATGCGTTATACAACATGAAAACTAACAAAGATGAATATACTTATTTGTAAATAGGACAGTGTTGATTCTTTCCAGCAGCAGTCATCTGTGACCCTGAAATAATCTTTTTCAGTCCTCACATTCCTCCACTCAGAGCTAAAATGGCTGTTTTCACTGCTGTTGTACTGTTTTATTTCTAGTCAAGATTATCTATCCACACTGACAATCATTTAGGCTAAGAGATACCAAAAGAATCAGTGTATTTTATCATGGAAACTGTCTATGATCCTCCCTCTTTGTTTCTTCTTTTAAGTGATCTACTGGGGAGGTGCTTTATTACTCAGGGGGGAAAAATAATAGACAAAAATACAGAAACCCAGTTTAACAGAAGACACCCTCAAACTCTTTGAAGGCTTCTTCTCTGTTGTTGGTTAGAACTTCCATAGACAGAAACAATGTATTGCCCCACATACTTCTCAGTCCTGCCAGATGTGTGTGTATAGCCTCTCCCCATGGTGGTGGAAAAAACGGGCAAGATAGGGATTTGCCAACATCCATACTCTAAGGCATGTTGCCAGTGTCTGTGTTCCCTGTATGGATTTTTTTCCCAGTCAACAGGAAAAGGTTGATTTCAGCATTTGTTCAGAGACACTGTGGGCTTGACAGACTCCCACAGAGCTACAATGTGATTCTACTCTGACCATTTCCTACCAGGCATCAATCAGCTATCTACTCCATGAGTCAGGAGGTGCCTTCCTTCTTCCTTCCAGTTCCTCGCAACAAGCAGAAGAAAATTTATCCTCTCACTGAAAAGAATTCACTGAGTCTCCTTCCCACTGTCCATGTAGGTTTGATGCAGTTACAAGATCAACCCAGTACTTTTGGTGTCCTCTGTGCCCCAGGAGGGCCCAAATCAGTGCAGTCATTCCACCAACAAACTTTCTACTTATTTCAGGTAGAGGATTCGTGTGACAAGAAAACAGAATGTGGGACCTTGATCTGAGGAAAGTTGGCCACTCCAGCATTGTTAATGAAGTCACTGCAATCAGATGTTCTCATGTCTTGGAAGTGGTGTCTGAATGACACATTTTGAATGGGGCTTTAGAACTGGTTTATAGGTGTGCCAGTCCAGCTTCTGTGGATGACAGTGGTTTCTTGGGATTTCTGAATTCAAAAGGGTCATGCACTCTCACTACACAGCCACACAAAAATACAGGTGCTTGATGGTAAATTTAGTCTAAATTCAGAAGCCTTAGTAGCAGAAATGT